>NC_072437.2:62613369-62914021 GCF_028878055.3 Symphalangus syndactylus
GTCAATAGAGGCCAGGTGGGTTACCTGGATTTCTAGCCCCATCTAGCAGTAACAAGGCACATCCTTCCTCTTTCCCTTGCCCAAGCAGTGTCAGAGGAACTTACCTAAAAATGAAGGTTTAAATAAGATCTGGAGTTTCAATATACAATATCCCAATGCCAGATTCCAACTGAAAACCATTTGTAATACAAAGAACCAAGATGATCTCAAACTAAAGGAAAAAAGATAATCAATGATGTCAACATTGAGATAATAGAGAAGTTAGGATTATCTGACACAGATTTTAAATAGGCACGAAAAGAAAAGCTTGAATGATCAATTAGTAACACACGTAAACAAAATGAAAAAATAGGCTCAGAAAAGAAATGGAAGTCTCAGCAATGAAATGGAAGTCTCAGCAACCAAACAGAAGATGTGAAAAAGATCCCAGTGGAAAATTTAGAACCAAAAATTACAATATCTTAAATACAATGTCTAAGGATGGGCTCAGTAGCATAGTGCAGGGGACAGAGTGAAGGATTCTATGAACTGATGGGTAGAATAAGAAAAATTACCCAACTCAAGCTGTATAGAGAAAATAGACTGAATGAGAATCAGCAGACATTCAGAGACCTGTGGGAGTATAACCAAAGGTTTGATATTTATGTCATCAGAATTTAGAAAGGGGAAGAGAAAGAGTTTGGGGGTGAAACACTACTCAAAATAATAATGGCTGAAAATATTCCAAATTGGTCAAGAAACATAAAACTGCAGATTCAAGATGCAGAACAAACCCCAAACAGATAAAAACCCTAAAGATATTCAAAGATACTCACACCATAGTGAAATTTCTGAAAACTAAAAACAAAGAAAAAAATCTTGAAAGCAGTGAGAGAGAAATATAAAGATAAAATAATATTAGTAGTGGATTTCTTATCCGGAACCAGGAGGTCAGAAGGAAGAAGCACAATATTTTTCAAGTTTCAAAATAAAAGAATTGTCAGTCCAGAATCCTATATCCTGAGAAAATATTCAAGGGAATTTAAGGCATTCTCAGATGAAAGAAAACTAACAGAATTTGTCAACAGCAGACTAACTTTTTTTTTTTTTTTAAAGACAGAGTCTCTGTCACCCAGGCTGGAGTACAGTGGCACCATGTTGGCCCACTGCAACCTCCGTCTCCTGGATTCAAACAATTCTCCTGCCTCAGCCTCCCGAGTAACTGGGATTACAGGCGCCCACCACCACACCTGGCTAATTTTTAAAATATTTTTAGTAGAGATGGGGTTCCACCATGTTGGCCAGGCTGGCCTCGACCTCCTGACCTCAGGTGATCTGCCTGCCTCAGCCTCCCAAAGTGCTGGGTTTACAGGTGTGAGCCACCATGCCCTGTGCAGATTAACCTTAAAAGAATAACAGGGAATTTTTTTAAACAAAAAGAACACAATGAAATAAGTAACCTTAAGACATCAGAAAGAAAGAAATATCACAGTAAGCAAACATACGAGTAATATAATAGACTTTCTGCTGTCTTGAATTTTCTAAATTGTTTTTGACAATTGAAGCAAAAAATTATAACACTGTTTGATGTGGTTCTATATGTATGTAAAGGGAATATTTAAAACAATTATAAACGGGACAAAAGGAGGTAAGCATTCTATGGTTTGTTTGAATTGGTAAAATGATATCAGTAGATTATAAATTATGCATATACAATGAAATATATAAAGCAAACACTAAAAAATTTTATACAAAAATATATACTAAAAACTACTGGTCATGGAAATAACACCTTGATTTCCTGAAGTCTGAAATCAAGGTGTTAACTGGGTTATGCTTTCCCTAAAATCTATAAGAAAGAATTATCTCTTTCCTGTTTCTATCTTCTCCTGATTCCTGGCAGACACTGGCATTCCTTTGCTTGCAGCTGCATCACTCCAATCTCTACACACAAATTTGATGACTTAAATGAAATGAAATAATATTTCAAAAAAACCAAACTGCCACAACTCACTCAAAATGAAATAGATACTTTGAATAGCACTAGAATTATGAAACTGAAGTTGTCCTTTGAAAACTCCCAAACAAGAAATCTCCAAATCAAGATGATTTCACTGGAGAATTTTCTGAACATTTAAATAAGTATTAACACCAATGCTAAATAATTTCTTTCAGAAAACAGAATAATAGGGAACAGTTCCCAATTCATTTTATGAAGTTAGTATTACCCTGACACCAAAACCAGGTAAAGACAGAAGAACAACAACAAAACTATAGACCAATATCCCTCATAATTAAAAATAAAAATATAAACATTCTTAACAACATATTAGCAAATAGTATTCAGCAATATGTAAAAACAATTATATAGCATTACAAAGTTGTGTCTGTTCCTGGAATCCCAAGTTGATTTGTTATTTGAAAATCATTCCGTGTAACTCACCAAGCTAAAGAAGAAACATCACATGATTGTGTCAATTGATACAGACAAAAGCATTTGACAATATTTGAAATATATTCCCTATTGAACTGAGAATAGACGGGATTTTTTCAACTTAATAAATAGCATCTACATAAAAAATGTACTATTCACATTGTTTGTAATGGTAAGACTAAATGATTTGCCCCTAAGGTCAGAAATATGGCAAAGATATTGATTCTCATCAGGCTGAACTGCGATGGTATGATCATACCTCACTGTAATCTGAACTCCTGGGCTCAATCCATCCTCCTGCCTCAGCCTCCCAAGTATCTAGGACTAAAGGCTTGCACAACTATGTCTAGTCAAATTTTTATTTGTATTTTTTATTTTTGTAGAGATAGGGATCTCACTATGTTGCCCAGACTGATCTTGAACTCCTGGCCTTACATGATTCTCCTGCCTTGGCCTCCCAAAGTGCTGGAATTACAGGAATGAGCCATTGTTCCTGGCCTCATCAGTCTTACTTATCATGATTTGGGAAGTTTTTGCCAGTGCCATAAAGAAAAAGAAAACAAAATTGTTTCTACTTATAGATAACATAATTGTCCACATAGAAAATCTCAATGAATTAAAAATATGCCCCCAAAACTTCATAGAAGTAATGTGAGTTCAGCAAGTTCACAGGATGCAAGATAAGCACACAGAAATGAAATGCATTTCTATATTCTAATGGTGAATACATAAACAGCAACATTAGATGTACAATAACATGCACAATTGCTCAATAAAAATAAAATGCACAGGTATCAATTTAAAACTTCTATTCTGAAAACATCCTTTAAGCAATGCTGCTTAAAGAAGTCAGAGATTTTAATAAATGGAGAGCTACATAATGTATAGATTGAAAGACTTAAAATGGTAAAAATATAAATTTCCCCAAATTCTATGGAGAAATTTATATACAGGTTTAATTTGTAGTACCAGAAAGATGTGTGTGTGTGTGTAGAGATAGAAAATATTATTCTAGAATTTATATAGAAAGGAAGAGGAACTGAAATGCCTAAAACAATTCTGAAAAACGCAGAATAAAGTGGTAGAATTCAGTCTGTCCCATTTTTGGAGCTATTATTAGCTACAGTAATAATATTGTAGCTAAAGATAGCCTCTTCAATAAATGAAGCTGAAAGGATAGGACATCCATAGGCAAAAAATTAACCTTGACTCACACCTTAGACAAAAATAACTCTAAATACACTCTGGACTTAAATGTAATAATTAAAACTATTAAACTTTTAAAAAATAAGAAAAAAGGATCATTCGATTTAATAATATGGACCTTTCCATGTTCTTCATCCATGTCATGGCTATGCACAGAGGTGAATTGTTTAGCAGGTTGGTCAGGTTCTAGAAAAGAAAGATTGGAGGATCATGGAGATGTTCTAGCATGCTGCAGTCCATTGGATGTCTTAAAACATTTTTTTAAATGTGGTAATCTCTGAAACTTTGTAGTGTTTATTTCCCACTCTATAGCACATTTGTTTTACTTGTACTTGACATGTCTTGTTCTTAATTCTGATTAACTTAATATCGTAAATAATAGTGAGCAAGTGTGATTTTCTACACTATTCTCTGATAGTTCAAACCTCTCTATACTACATTACGACAAAAGAAAATTTCTAAATGTAAATTCTTGCCCTTTTCACGTGAGTCCAAGCTATTTCTGTTCTTCTTCCTGATAGGAATAGAAACAAATACACATTTTCAAATAAATGACTGCAATAACAAATGATATGGTTTGGATCTGTGACCCCACCCAAGTCTCATGTTCAATGTTGGGGGGCCTGGTGGGAGGTGATTGGATCATGAGGGTGGTTTCTCATAAATGGTTTAGCACCATTCCCTTGGTGCTGTTCTTGTGATAGTGAGTGAGTTATCACCAGATCTGGTTGTTTCAAAGAGTGTAGCACCTCCCCCCTTTCTCTCTTGCTCCTGCTCTGGTCATGTAAGATGTGCCTGCTTCTCCTTAGCCTTCTCCCATGATTGTAAGTTTCCTGAAGCCTCACCAGAAGCAGAAGCCACTATGCTACTGTACAGCCTGAAGAACCGAGAGCCAATTAAACCTCTTTTCTTTATAAATTACCCAGTCTCTGGTATTTCTTTATAGTAGTGCAAGAACAAATTAATACACCAGACATCTGAAAGGTGATCTGTTTTTGCAGAGGTACTACATTTGGTACAGTAATTGCGTGTTACTCTTAGTTAAATTTACAGTAGTTTATTGTCGTCCTTCAGGATTCATCTGTTTTTGGAGATATGTTAAATGAAAATATGATGGAGATCATAATATCTACATCTTTTAAACATTTAAGGGTGGCAGTATTATTTGCCTTTACCCCCAGAGGTAATGCTCTTTTCAACTGCATGCTAATATGAAGATATTTCAGAAGCTACTACTTGGCTTTCCTCACGATTATAACTATTATCTCAAAGTCTAAGGAGCCAATATGGAATCCTGCCAACTACCAAGAGTGTCTATCCTAATTATGCATTATGTAGATAAAGTGGAATCACTATGTATCATACTTGGGCCAAGAGTCAATTTATTACACCGGCTTCATATACCGTATGCTTCCTTTCTAGTATTAAGTCCATGATGAAGTGTTGAGTCTCTTTTTCCAATATATGCATTTAAGGCTACATTTTTTCTTGTAAGTCTACATCTGACATGTTTTAATATATGGTATTTTAATTAACATTGAGTTAGAAATATGTTATGTTTTTCATTATAATTTTATCTTTGACTCAATGCTTATTGAGAAATGTATTTTTTAAAATTCCAAACATTTGGAGATATAAAAAATTCTTATTATTATCATTAATTTCTAACTAATGACATTTTTATCAATGAAGGTAATTTCTGTATATTATCATCTTTATATTTGTTCAGATTTATTTTATGACCCAGGATATCATCAGTTTTTATGAATGGTCAATGTACTCCTGAAATGAAAGGTATATTCTACATTTTGGGATAAATATTCTATAATTTGCCCAGAAAGTTGTTTGTTCATATTTTTTAAATTTTTGTGATCTTCTGTGTGTTTGCTAGGGCAGCTGTAACAATATACCACACAATGAGTGGTATAAACAACAGAAATGCACTCACAATTCTGGAGGCTAGAAGTCCAAGGTCGAGGTGTCAGTAAAGTTGGTTGCTTCTGATGTCTCTGTTATTGACTTATAGATGGCTATTTTCTCCTTATGTCATCCCATGGTCTTTCCCTTATGTTTGTGTTCTAAATTTCTCTTTCTGTAAGAACACTAGTCAAATTAAGTTAGGGCCCTTTTTAATGCCATCATTTTAACCTTAATTCCGTCTTCAAAAACCCAGTATCCAAATATAGTTATATTGTGAAATACTGAGGATTAAAATTTTAACGTGTGAATTTTGGGGGGACACAACTCAGCCCATAATGACTTCCTAATTTTAATCTGCTTTTTCTCTCAAGTACTGAGAAAAGAGAGAGATGTGTTAGAATATTCCACTGTACCACACAGGCACTCTTATACATTGCTGGCAGGAAGCAAAATGGTACAGACCCTATGAAGGGAATTGGCAATATTTAATGAAACTATTTGTGCATTTACTCTTTGATGGGGCATTCCCACCTCCGGAAATTTCCCTTAATGAGATACCTCCAATAACTAAAGACAACAACAACAAAACGAGCAAATAAACAAAAAACACACAAAAACTAACAAAACACATACGCATAAGTATTTTTCATTGCAAATTTAATCATTATTTTTAATTGTAAAATGGTGGAAATGACCTAACGTTCCAAATATAGGACCTCCCTAAAATATAGTTGATCCTCATACTGAAGAATTTGGTTACTTAGGCTAGCTATGAAGGTGGAGGATGGTAAGAGAGGTTGGGGGAGTATATGAAAGAGTGACTTTTTCTGAGCAAGTAATTTTGCAGTATAGTTACAGATAACATTTGGAGACATGCCAATGCGCTCCACATTTAAAAATTAAAATTAAATCAATAAGGACAGAAAGAGAAATAAAACAGCAACCTAGCACTGAAAGCAGGCTGAAGCTTATGAACACAACTGAACTTTAAATGAATACCATAACCACACTCATGTGGAAAAAGCATAGGTTACTTGGATAAGTTTTTCTTGTTGTTTTGCATTTTAGTTTAATTAATTAATATTGCAAAATTTTTTGCTCGGAAAATTATCACTTTTTTTCCAATATTTATTTTTGGTTCAGGGGATATATGTGCAAGTTTGTTACATGGGTAAATTACACATACAGTTTTTTGATCCTCACTCTCTTTCCACCCTCAACCCTCCAGTAACCACTGGTATGTATTGTTCTCCTCTTTGTGTTCCTGCGTACTCAACGTTTAGTCCTACTTATATGTGAGAATATTCAGTATTTAGTTTTCTGTTTCTGCATTAATTTCCTTAGGACAATGGCCTCCAGCTGCATCCGTGTTGCTGCAAAGGACATGATCTCATTCTTTTTTATGGCTGTGTAGTATTCACTGGAAAATATATACCATATTTTCTTTATCTAGCCCACCATTGATGGGCATGTAGGTTGATTCCATGTCTTTGCTATTGCAAAAAGTGCTGCAATGAACACGTGAGTGCAAGTGTCTTTTTGGTGGAATGATTTATATTCCTTTGGGAATATATCCAGTAATGGGATTGCTGGGTTGAATGGTAGTTCTATTTTAAGTTCTTTGAGAAATCTCCAAACTGCTTTTCACAGTGGCTGAACTAATTAAGCATTCCCTTTTCTCCAAGACAGCCTATAAACATTCCCTTTTCTCCACAGCCTCACCAACATTGTTATTTTTTGACTTTTTAATAGCTATTCTGATTGGTATAAGTTGGTATCTCATTGTGGTTTTGATTTGCATTTCTCTGATCATTCATGATGTTGAGCACTTTCTCATATGCTTGTTGGCCATGCGTATGTCTTCTTTTGAGAAGTGTCTGTTCACGTCCTGTATTAGTGTGTTCTCGCCTTGCTATAAAATAAATACCTGAAACCGGGTAATTTGTAAGGAAAAGAGATTTCATTGGTTTACAGTTCTGCAGGCTGTACAGGAAGCTTTGATGCTGGCATCTGCTTGGCTTCTTGGGAGGCTTCAGGAACCTTACAATTATTGTGGAAGTCAAGGCAAAGGGGAAACAAGCACATCACTTGGCAAAAGCAGGAGAAAGAGAGTGAGGGGGAAGGTGCTATACACATGTAGACAACCATATCCCATGAGAACTCAGTCACTATCATGAGGACAGTACCAAGAGAGATGGTGCTACACCATTCATAAGAAATTTACCCCCATGATCTTATCACCTCCAAACAGGCTCCACCCCCAACACTGAGAATTTCAATATGAGATTTGGGCAGGGACACATATCAAAACTGTATCATGTCCTTTGCTCATTTCTTAATGGGGCTTTTTTTTTTCGCTTGTTGATTTGTTTAAGCTCCTTATAGAATCTTTTTCATATATCTGCCAATCTCCCTCATCCCCCTCCACCATTAGCAGACCTAGATAATCAACTTCTTCATTATCTGTTTTTTACTTCTGTATTTTTTTGTAAAGATAAACAAATGTAAGCATGTTTTTCACTTCTTTCTTACTTAGATAGTAGCATAATATATAAAAGCAGTTTTGTTTTTATAACTTAAAAACACATACCAGAAATCACTGCACATCAGTTCATAAAGTTTTACCGCATTCCTTTTTACACTGCATTTATATACTATGCTACCATTTGTATAATAAAGATGTGAAGATAAACCATAGTTTATTAAAAAAAAACTTATATGTTCGGACATTTAGGTTATTTCCAAATTTTTGCAATTACAAATAATAGTGCAATTTGCAATAACAAATACTTATGCATATGTAATTTCCAGTTGTTGGAAGTATACTATTAAGGGAAATTTTCAGAAGGGAGATTGCCTCATTGAAGGGTAAATGCACAAGTAGTTTCAGTAGATATTGCCAATTAGCTTTCAGAGAGGCAAGAAATAACTAATCCAAATCATTTATGAATACAGCATTTACTCGTATATTCTCAGTCTTGGGCAGTGTGGTGTTGTGGTGGAGAACTGTACAAATTCTATATATCTCTCTATACATCAGGCTTTTGTCTTTTCTTTTTTTTTTTTTTTTTTTTATTGAGACGGAGTTACACTCTTGTTGCCCAGGCTGGAGGGCGATTTTGGCTCACCACAGCCTCCGCCTCCCGAGTTCAAGCGATTATCCTGCCTCAGCCTCCCAAGTAGCTGGGATTACAGGCATGCACCACCATGCTTGGTTTGTATTTTTAGTGGAGACGGGGTTTCTCCATGTTGGTCAGGCTGGTCTTGAACTCCTGAACTCAGGTGAGATGCCCACCTCGGCCTCCCAAAGTGCTGGGATTACAGGCGTGAGCCACCATGCCCGGCTGGCTTTCATCTTTTCTAATTATTAGCATTTGAAATGAGATCATCACCTACTTGCCAATGTACGTTGATGTTTACTATTTAATTACTTTTACTTGGAATATTTTTTGTGTTTTTTAAGTCATATCACCTTGAACTTATGAGTTACTTTCAAATATTTATTAAAATGTTTCACATACATGTTTCTTTTAAATTGACTTTCAAGTGTTTACTAATCTTAATTTATTATTGCTAGTAAATGGAATTTGTATGTATTGTACCCTGCTGATTGTTTAGACTTACTTTATGGACTGGCATTTGGTCAGTATTGGCAATTGTTTCAAGCATGATTGACAAGAATGAATATTGTATTTATGTGGTGAAGATATTTTTTAATGGTGTTGTTTAAATATCCTATATGATTATTAATTTTAGATATATTTAATCTATCAGTTACTAAGTAGGGCATGTTAAAAATCTATTATGACTGGGAGTTTGACAATTTCTTTATGCATTCCTGCAAATTATTTGCTATGTAAATTACACTGATAGACTTTTCATTATTTTTCACCTTAACTGAATTGAAAATGTTTTATATTTCTATTTCATTAGTTTTATCTGTAAATTTAACATACATACTTGAGTCATTAGAGTTTAAAGATAGAGTATATTTCACTTTGCAAACACCTTAAAATTCTATCATTAAAATCCCCATTTATCAACTGATTAGTATTGTAGTTCTAACTCATTTTTCAGCATCAGAATAACCATAATTTGTTTTCCTTATTTAATTCAGTGAATGCTTACTTCATTAATCTCACCTTTAACAATTTTCTTACCCATCATTATTTCTTGAACTTCATTTCTTTATTCTAAGTTTAATGCCTTCTTCTTGAAATATATGGTATATTGTAGTCTTTTTTTTTTTAAGTAGTTTTAGTAGATTTTTCCCTAGCGAGAAACTCTTGATGGTGTATACCAGCTCTTTTTCTGAAAATGTATTATTTTTATCATCAGTCTTCAAGTGACACTATTGCTGTGTATAGAATTCTAGGTGCAGGTGGACACCTATTTTCTCTCAGCACTTTGAATATAATTTCATATTCATATGGCTTAAATTTCTCATACATTCTCAGATATTAATAGAACGTCTTCTGTGCTCCAAAGTTCTTTATTCTGTGGGTACAGTACTTTGTTCTAAACACTTTTCCAGATTCTAAGGATACAGTTAAGAAGACAAAGTCCCTGCTATGTCTTAGCCCCTTCATCATAGCTCTTGCCTTCTTACTGAGTGGAGACAAAGGGGATCAGTGCTACAAAGATTAAATGGGGAGGCAATGATATTTGGAGGTGGTACATTATTTAGGGTGAATGCAGAAGGTTTTTTCCGAGTAGAAAGTGGATGAGAAAAACATCCCAGAGAGAGAAAAAAGGAAGCAAAAGAGCTTGAGACAGGAGTGTGTAAAAGCAAGCAGGCCAGCATGGTGGGGGTGTAGTGACAGGAGAGAAACAGGAGGAAATATCAGAAGTGTAACAGTGTGTATGAGAATGTAGATCCTTCTGAATGGAAATGTAATTTTATTTTAATCCGTGTGAAATGAGAAAGCTTGGAGGGTTCTGAGAAAAGAAGGATGTGATCTGACTTTCTGTTAAATAATAAAAAAAAATCTCTCCGATTACAAATGCAAATAGGGAAGGAAAAGGAGGATTGAAATAGAGACACCAATTAGGAAACTGTTGTGATAATACATATAAGAGATTGCTTCCTGTGGGGGTAATTTGGAAATATCTTAAAGAAGTGCTAGTAGGATTTGCTAAAGGATTGGAGAGATGAGAGAAAGTTATAGATGACTGCAATGTTCTTGGCTTGAACAACTGGCAGAATAACTGCCATTTACTGAGATGGGGAAGATACGAGAATAGAAATCTCAGGAAAAAAAGTATCCAGGAAGATATCTGCTGTCTCTGTTTTCACCTTATATAATATACCACCCTTCTCCAATCATGATTGCATGTCTTTCATCCTCTTTAATTCTTCTTTTACCACTTATCTCCAACAATATTATGTGTTTGTTGTTTATTACCTGACCTAATAGTGTTGCTTCATTTGTAACTGATCTATTTTTCTTCTTTGGGTCTCTTTCTCTGTTTACAGTTACTTCAAATTATACTAATTTAGTGCAGAGAGGGAAATTTTTTAAAAATCTTGCTTGGACATTTTTTTCCCTGTAAAAAGGAAAATTTGTCTTACATAACAGTTGGAAAGTTATCTGTCAACATTTTTTCATGTATTCCTTTTCCATTTTACTTTCTACCATCTTTGTAAATGCAATTAGATATTAGGCCTCGTTTTCTTCTCAATAGTTTTGACTTCTCATATTCATTGTGTCTTATCTTTTTAATATCTCATTTTAGATAATTTTCTTGGGTCTGTTTTCCAATTCACTCTTTTTTATCATATAAATATAATGGTTTTTTAACATCTTTATTGGGAGTATTTAAATTTCAAGACATTTTAAAAATTACTATTAGTTATTGTTAGTCATTTTTTACACAATGTTTTCTTTTTTTATATATAATTTTAGCTAATTTATTTATTTATTTATTTTGAGACAGAGTCTCACTCTGTCGCCCAGGCCGGAGTGCAGTGGCGCCATCTCGGCTCACTGCAAACTCCATCTTCTGTGTTCATGCCATTCTCCTGCCTCAGACTCCTGAGTAGCTGGGACTACAGGCGCCCGCCATCACACAAAGCTATGTTTTTTTTTTTTTTTTTTTTTTTGTATTTTTTTAGTAGAGCCAGGGTTTCACCATGTTAGCTAGCATGGTCTCGATCTCCTGACCTCATGATATGCCTGCCTCACCTCCCAAAGTGCTGGGATTACAGGCATGAGCCACTGCGCTTGGCCTCAAATATGTATTTTGATGTTCAAATAATCCTAGGTTTGATCATTGACATTTCCTTCAGGTTGGCTGCTGCCAGAATGATAGACTTGACTGGACCAACAAAGAAAACTCCATGTATTAGAAAAGTCTTAAACAAAAGTTGTAACACAAATGTATAACTAATCAGATTATTAACTAAAAATGAAAGCATCATTAATAACTTTAATATATATGTGTTTCTACAAGTTAAATGATAGTAGGAACCAATAAAATATGAAAAGCATAAAAAACCAACAAGCATTCAAAAATTAACAGGTGATATAATTACAAACTGTCGTTTTTATAATAAAGAAAATGGACATTTAAACAAAAGAGTATAGCAATATAATTTTAACATTTATTTTTGAAAAGACTTCCAGTAAGACAATAATTTGTGGTTTCAGAGTTTATAGAAGCAAATGCTAGCTAACAATCATTACAAGAGTTTAAATTGGTATCAGTTTTTGGAGATAAATAAGGTAATGCATATTAAAAGCCTTAATGCTGTCATATTTCTAGGAATATTTTCTCAAGAAATAATAATGAGCTTATATAAAAGCTTATCTAAAATAAATTTTACCTCAGTGTTGTTTATTGGCAAATACTGGAAAAAGGTCAAATGCTCACCCAGATAAGACTGATAAAATATATTATAATTTAGCAACACAAGGAGATATCAATGGAAGATATACATATTTCTAACAGTAGTTACAAGAATACTGAAATTATGGATGATTTTAAATTTTTATCTTTTGTATGTCCATATATTATAAATTTTATGTATGTTTTATTTTTAATGAGATAAAATCACAATGAATCATAAAACTCTTATTTTTGGTAGCTCAAAACATTCCTTTACATTGTTTTATCTGTGGAACAAAATAATGCCAAAGGTAAGGGTGATCTATGCTACCACATTTAGATTCCTGTAAACATTTGCTTTCACATAATTGAAGAAAAATTTTTTCCAAGTAAATATAAGCAGAGTCTCATTCTGTCGCCAGGCTGGAGTACAGTGGCCCAATCTCGGCTCACTGCAACCTCCACTTCCTGGGTTCAAGCCATTCTCCTGCCTCAGCCTCCCGAATAGCTGAGACTACAGGCACGTGCCACCACGCCCAGGTAGTTTGTGTATTTTTAGTACAGACAGGGTTTCACCATGTTGGCCAGAATAGTCATGATCTCTTGACCTTGTAATCTGCCAGCCTCAGCCTCCTAAAGTGCTGGTGTGTCCAGAGTTGGTTACTTCTGGTGGGTTGGTGGTCTCACTGACCTCGAGCAGAGCTGTGGACCTTCCCAGTGAGTGTTACAACCCTTCAAGATGGCACAGACCCAAAGAGAGAGCAGCAGCGAGATTTATCACAAAGAGTGAAAGAACAAAGCTTCCACAGTGTGGAAGGCGACCTGAGTGGGTTGCCACTGGTAGCTGGTGGTGGCCAGCTTTTATTTCCTTATTTGTCCCTGCCCATGTCCTGTTTCTGTCCTATCAAAATGCCCTTTTCTCAATCCTCCCCACGATTGGTTACTTTTAGAATCCTGCTGATTGGTCCATTTACAGAGTGCTGATTGGTCCATTTTACAGAGTGCTGATTGGTCCATTTTACAAACCTCTTGCTAGCTACAGAGCACTGATTGGTGCGTTTCTGCAGAGCACTGATTGGTGCATTTTATGAACCTCTTGCTAGCTACAGAGCACTGATTGGTGCATTTTACAATCCTTTGTAAGACAGAAAAGTACTCCAAGTCCCCCATCGCCCCAGGAAGTCCAGCTGGCTTCACCTCTCACTGGGATTACAGGCATAAGCCACTGTGCCCAGCCAAGCAGGTATTTTTAAATGGAGTACTGTCTTCTGTTAGTGAGACTAGTGACCTATCTGCATGCAATCAGAACAGCCTTTGATTGTGTGATGATTGAGCTATGCAACTCTATACACCAATTTAAAGACCTTTTGCTTTTGAGTTGACAAACTCTATGTACAAAATCTCCTGGCTATTAATTATGTTGGAGACTAGCACACTCTGAGACATGATTCACTTGTCTTAGAAGCCCACTTTCTAATAACAATAAATGTCTGCAGCAGACACTTAACTGGGAGGTGGCAAAGTCATAAAAATGAGCTTCTATTCTCTTATGACTTCTGATGACTTTTCTCTGCGTCCAGGCTCTCACTTTCCTCTCTCATCCTCATGCTACAAATGTTATCTGTAATCAGGAGTGAAGGGATGGATGCACACTGCAGGCTGTCACCTGAGTGACTGCAGCATTTAGACAGGATAATAATACTTGGAAGTAGTCAGGATGAAAGAAGCATCCTATAATGTTTTTCTTCCAAAATACATATATAATATACAAAATCATTAATGCATGAGTTTTTTCTCTACCTTCAGTCAAAATGTCCATTTTTAAGGTCATCTAGGGTGAGCTATTTAATTCAGCCAATTTTTCAACCTTCTATCTCTGGTAGACCATTCGGCAATGTAATTCTCAAGACTGTCATGTTCAGAAATTGGACTGGACAGAGCCTTATTAGAGAAGGGCTTTTCCCTGATTAATCACAATCAGCTCCCATGTTCTGAAGAGCACCGAAAATTTGTGGAACTAGCTTTCAGAGACACTCAAGCCAGATGTTTTTATCAGAAGTGGTGCTTTTTATATCCACAAAATCAGAACCTGAAATTCATTGTATTACTGTTCCACGAAACCAAGCTCTTGTGCTATCAGTGTAAAAGTCCATAAAGCGCATATAACCTTTTTTCATTTGCATCCTAAATAAAATACTCTGTCCCTTAATTTCAGAGTTTATGTCTACATAGTTTATATACTAGTGACCTAGATGTTCTAAAAAAAAAATTACTTCTTTGGTTAATAAAAATATAAAATTTAGGATAAAATATTTTAATGAAAGTGAATATAATTTATAACTATTTAAAAAACAATAGCATTGGATTTTTAACAATAGATGTTTTAAAATTTTATCTTGAGATGAATCTATGATATAAATTTGATGTAAAGTCACTTCAATTTTTATAATGACCATTCAACTTTATTCCAAAATATCATTCATTGTCAGTTGCAATATTAGCATTTAGTAGCTATAATGAATTGGACAATTTTTAATTACATCATTTAATTATATAACATAATTGTAGATGCAGCTTAAAGTAGTGTTTATAGCAACTACACATGAAGGGCAGAAAATATTTTAAATATTGATGTCACTGTCTCCACTAGTAAAATTTAAAAATTAAGTAACACTTGAGAACAAGGGTTGTTTTGGTTTGTTTTGCTGATTTATGTATTTTTAGTTTTCCTAATGATTTTATAAGATTGTACATATTGTACAGATATGTAATTTAAATATCTGAAATACTAAATAGGTAAATGAGTGAAAGTTCTTTTTCTTTCTCTTGCCCTCACTATCTTGTTACCTGCTTTTCCCAAATTTAATAATTGCTGTTAGTTTATTGGAGATTCTTTGAGAGTTCATATATGAACAAATATGTATAAAAATATTTTTGCCTCTTTTGCTCAGTAATAAAGTGTTTCAAACATTTTTCTACTATCCTGTTTTTTCTTTCTTTGTTCACTGAGTTATATACCTTGAACATTTTTCCTCACGTAAAAATATTTCCTAATTTTTTTGGCTGTATAATATTCTGCTCTATTGATAGGTAGAATATATGTATATAATATATCTTATATATGTGTGTGTATATCTGTAATTAGTGTTTTGTTTTTTGATTTCTAGATTGTTTTAATTCTTTGGCCTTAACAAACATTGCTACCTGGAGTAAAACTGCACACGTGTGATTTCACTTGTATGTATGCAGATCTGTAGTAGAAATACCTAGAAATAAAATTGCTAGTTCAAAGTGTACAATACTCGAAATGTTTGTAGGTATTGGTAACATTGCATTAGAGTTACTTCTGATACACCTCCCACTAAGGGTGTATGAGACATCTTGCTATATAGGTATATAAGTTGTGTTATCTGAGCTTCTTGATTAAACATTATTAGGAATCTTATTCTCAAAACTTAGTTTGTTTTGCTGCAAATGTGTTTAGCAGTGCTCTAACTTTTCTCTCTTCTAATGTGTCAAGGGATATGGCAATCTCCTATCAGTAACAGTGGTCTATTAATGAAATTCTTCTCAAGTAGAAAGACAAAATATACTCCACCATATGTTGCATCAAAATCTTGATGAAAGGAGATGATAAAGCATGTGATTAGAATTCTCTCCACCAATAATTTACACACCTTTTCTTAATTTTGTGAACAAATGTGAGTGGCTGGATATGACTATCACTGTCTATGAAACTAACTTTTCAAAAGATTAGTCATCTATCCACATAATCCTTTAAAACAGGCTGGTCAGTGTGAGCAATAATATATTTGAGAACCTGACAAAAATATGGTAACAAAATACTAACACTTTAGATATCAATCATTGTAAAAAAACAAAAATGTAAGTTTCATGAAAATGAGCTTTCTTCTCCGAATTAGCTTCATTGATTAGAGTTGTACCTGGCACATGAAAGATCTTGCCTAATAGTATTATTTTTTAAATGGCTTATTAATTATGTTATAGCAGAGTAAAAAACACAGTTTTTAAAATCATACTGATCTCAGTTCTAATCTTGGATTGGCCATTTGTTAGGTGTCCCTGAACAACATATTCAAACACTCTGTCTCAGATGCTCATCTACAAGATGAAGCACAAATAGCTACCTTATAGCATATTCATAATATAATAGAAATAAAATTTCATTCTGTAGCTTTTTCAGGTATCAAGTTGAAGAGTCATAGCATCAAACTAGCAACTTCCAGACCAAGCAAATTTGCCAGAGTCCCTCTGCAGTCATTAGAAAGAAAACAGTTGGTCCACAGGACTATTCAAATGGAGGGTAAGCAGGCCTTTGCCTGTCCCTCTGGCACACCAAACAGCTCTACTCACAACCATATTAATACAATCAGGTAGAAAACTGTCAATATCAACACTCCTCTTTTGTTTATAAAATAACTGATTGGATGTATTATTCTCCAGGAAGGATGTGTGGCATAGGCATCCCTTATTTGATAATGCAACCTTAACTAGCCTAGTGCAAGTTTTCCAAAGGCTTCCTCTATGTTTAATCTTCTAAAGTCTCCTTAACTGTTTTTACACATTGTAAATAAGTCTCTGGTACTCTCAGACCCAAGAGTATACTGACTCAGATTTATTTTGAGAAATAATCTTGATTTTCCTAGAAGACTGAGATGGCTTTACAAAACCTTATCTCATAAGTAAATACCATGCATTTTTATTTTTAGCCTTATTCCCAATGTCCCAAGGCTAAAGAAATTAAATATCAAAATTATATTTAACTGACATTAAGGCTTCAATACATATCAGCACATGCTAGCAAATTTGTTTAACTGACTTAGCTCTTGCTTGTTTCTTTAAATCACTTTAAAGGGTGTAAACCTAAAATATAGCACCAGCTTTTTAATTTTCCCCAAATTTTATATGTTTGGTACTATTTAGAACATTCTATGTGCATCCTGTATGTTTTCTCTACATGATTTAGGTCAGGTGTTCAATGAAGTTGCTTAGAAATTGATAGGAAGACAACACAGAGAGTAATATAAAAACGTGGTTCAGAAAATAGAATACACTTGAAGTAAAACCAAGTACCTATGGTCAATAGGTGTGTATGTTCATGGCTGACGCAAGACCTTGGTTCTTGTCTTCTTAGTTTAAAAGAATATAAACAAGAGACACACAGCAAAGGAGATGCAGCACAGAGTAATTTACTGCAAAGGAGAAAGAACATTTTGAAAGTGATCCGGGAGTGCTGGGAAGGGAAGAGTGTGGTCTCTTTAAATGATAAGGAAGGAGGGAAGAAAACTGCTGGATAGAGGAAGGGCATGGTCCCTGGCTAGGGCTCCACCCCCACTGACCTTGGTGAGGACAGTCATTCCTGCCTTTGCGCCCAAATGCTGCATTTCCCAAGACCACCCTGGCCCACCATGCCCTGATCCTGTGCCTATAAAAACCCCAGAGACTCTAGCAGGCAGACACACATGTGGCTGGATGTCCAAGCGGCTGGATGTTGAGAGGTTGTCCAGGGAATCACGCCATAGAAGAGCACATCAGCAGGCATTTGCAAGCAAGCAGGCCACTGATTGGTGGAACGAGGTGGAGTTCGTCTGGGACAATCAGAAGAGAGCCCAGGCTGCCCATTCTACCAACTCCAGGGGAAAATCATCTCCCTTCTGGCTCCCCTGTCTGCTGAGAGCTACTTCCTCTCAATAAACCTTACGCTCATTCTCCAAACCCACGTGTGATCCAATTCTTCTGGTACACCAAGTCAAGAACCCAGGATACAGAAAGCCCTCTGACCTTGCAACCAGATAGAGGGTCTAATTGAGCTGCTTAACATAAGCCGCCTATAGACAGCAAACTAAGAGAGCACCTATAACACACGCCCACTGGGGCTTCTGCTGTAAACATTCACCCCTAGACATTGCCATGGGGTCGGAGCCCCCATAGCAATACATACAGCCTTCCCATATGTATGCTCCCCTAGAGGTTTGAGCAGCGGGGCACTGAAGAAGGCAGCCATACACCCATCGCACACCCTGCCAGGGGGACAAGGGAACCTTTCCCATTACAAAAGTTAAGTGCAGAATAGACAGTACATCCCGAGAGAGAGAGAGAGAGAATTCAGGGTGGGCTGCTTATAAGGATGAAACAGTAAAGACTGGCACTAGAGAGACTCCCTTTATGGGAGTCTCACATGATTATTCATAAGGGAAGAGGTGTTATCAGTAAGCATGTTCTGGGTGGTCCTCTGGGTGCACATGCATAGTAGCTTTACATGTTTGTTCATAGGTTGCATGTCTCATTAGCATCTTAAATCGCCACCCATGGGTGGTTTTTTGTTTGTTTGTTTGTTTACTATTACAACGAGCAAAAGGTTATTTTGAGGACAGGTAAAATCAAAATGCACATTCTCCCTATTGGGGAAATTCCCTACTGGAGATAGCTTTGCTTGAATGAGCTTGACTACCATGCAGATGCTGAGGCTTACTGTGTTAATTATATCGTTGCATGGTTGCCGTGTCCTGAGGACATGGTTACTTTCCTGACTACCTACCCTGCCTCATGTGTACCTGAGAAGCTCAAGCAGAAAAAAGCAGGAGAATTCGAGATGTTTTTACATTTAAGGTTTTCTTAATTTCTATAAACCTTCTGCTTCGAGCTTACAAGATAATATATTTATCAATATGCTGAAATTGAAATAATCTCAGGTATTTAGAAGAATATATACATGAAATTCTGGAGCCAGGAGCGGTGGCTCACGCCTGTAATCCCAGCACTCTGGGAGCTCGAGGTGGGTGGATCACGAAGTCAGGAGATGGAGACAATCCTGGCTAACATGGTGAAACCCTGTCTCTACTAAAAATACAAAAAATTAGCTGGGCATGGTGGCACATGCCTGTAGTCCCAGCTACTTGGGAGGCTGGGGCAGCAGAATTGCTTGAACCTGGGAGGTGGAGGTTACAGTGAGCCAAGATCACACCACTCTACTCCATCCTGGGCAACAGAGACAGACTCCATCTCCAAATATATATATATATCTGACAATTCTCATGACTCAATGTTTTGTACACCTCTCTTTTGTGCATGGAAAATTAGAATTTTTCATTAAATTTTTTTTTTGAATGAGAGTTTTCTGGATATATAAGTGGTAAAAATGTACAAGCCTATCCATGGTCCATACTCCCTATTTGAGATCCTCAGTGCCTTCAGATCCCATTTCTAATTTTGAGTCAATTATGTGTATCACTAGCAGCTCAATCAATTAAAAAAAAAAAGTTTCTGCAACTGTGTTCCTGGCTGTCTGCCCAAAGAAAACCCTTCTTCTTTTTTTTTTTTTTTTCTGGATTCCCTCTTGGTGCGCACTTAATCAAATTAACTCCAAATAGAAAAAGTGATATAGAGATCAAAGGAAAATGTTTAACTATAAATTACCCACACACCTCTTGGGAAAGTATTATCTCCCTTTAGATTAAGAGTGAAAGTGTTTCTTTCCCTTGTATTCATTTTGAATCTCCCCAGTGTAATGTTCAGAATATATAGAAAAGAGGATATAAAAAAATACAGTCAGAAGGCTGTCTTCTAGTTATTGATATTCTCCAAGCATTAGTCATCAAGATGCATGTGATAGTTTGGGAAACGGTAAAAATAAATGCAATGCCTATATTTTAAATTCAACAATATACTTATATCATGTAATCATACCTTACTCTCATTTTGATGATATTAACTGATATAGTCTGAATTTTTTTTGGAGACCAGGAAATATTATAGGATTATGTTTTAGGGTAAATTTATTAATGACAAATTTGTTTTGTTTTTATTTTCATTAAAATGTGCTACTGATGTTGGTACTATTTTTGCTGGTTAGGTACCCACATTCCCAAACTGCCTCTGCAAGTGACACTAATTGGCAAGTCTTTTGGCAGTCACAGCAAGGAGACAAATGACCATTGGACAGAGAAACTAAACAAGGTATTACCTGCAAGTTAGAGTTAAAGTGCAGAGTTAGGAATCTATACTGCCATTACATTTGATCCCACTTGATGTCAAGAAGTGAGAATCTGAAATTTCCAGGCGGTTAATTGAAAATTGTTCATAGGTATCATTCTAAATATAAATTTATCAAATGTTGGCTTCTGTATGTAACAACTAGAACAAAGAGTGCCAATAAGAAAATCAGGCAACTTTATCATTACTATAATCATTACATGAACTTTGAAATCCTTTCTGGCATACAATTAAGTGCCATTGTTATAAGCTTATACAAAATATTTTAACAGCATGATCCTGGCTTTCCTAGATACACATTTCCAAGTGACTATGACAGATAGGTACACACTGTCACTGTTTTAGGTAGTTTGAGGAAGAACTACACAGGTGACTAGTCTCCACAGATTTGGACTTTAGGAGACTTTATTTTTAAATGGACTATTGTATAGGGGTTCAGTCAGGATGGTGGGAAAAATTGTAAAATAAATACAAACTTTCTTGGAAGACCAGAAGGTTTTTGCAAAAGCCTCAGGATAGAATTATGGGTGAAGGCAGCCTAATCTTCTTTGAGCTATAACAAGAGTAATTAACAAAGGAATGTAGAGGAGTCTAAATAGTTTGTTTATTCATGTGGTCCTAAGACTAACCTTTGACCATCCATGGGTGTATGATTGCTTTCTCCTCAGCGGGTTGGCAATGGTAATTACCTTCTGGTAGTGTTCACTTGAGACTTTTGTCATTTAATTTGTGCTGAATAAATGCAGGGAAGGCCAGCAAGTCAGGCTGAGTTTGCAACTCTTTACAGCACTCTCCCGGGAGTCTGTAAGCGACCCAGACTCTCAACCGGACTGACAAGCATAATATCTGTGTCAGTGTAAGTTATTTAACCGTCGCTGGGTCAGGGTCTGTGGGACACACCCCCACAGCATTGCAAATGGTCAAAGAACTCCTCTTACCTTGTTTTCTATCTACAAAATACATTAAAGAATATCAAGTTTAAATTGAGGACACAGGAATGACACAATTATGCCAATTGTGAGAAGCATATATTTTTGGTAGCATAAGTGAGGTGTTCTTATGTTATTTGTAGTTACCAGTTTTTTTTTTTGTTTTTTTTTTTTGAGACGGAGTCTCGCTCTGTCGCCCAGGCTGGAGTGCAGTGGCGCAATCTCGGCTCACTGCAAGCTCCGCCTCCCGGGTTCACGCCATTCTCCTGCCTCAGCCTCTCCGAGTAGCTGGGACTACAGGCGCCCGCCACCACGCCCGGCTAATTTTTTGTATTTTTAGTAGAGACGGGGTTTCACCGTGGTCTCAATCTCCTGACCTCGTGATTCGCCCGCCTCGGCCTCTCAAAGTGCTGGGATTACAAGCGTGAGCCACCGCGCCTGGCCTGTAGTTACCAGTTTTTCTCCATCTTAATAATTGTTTTTAATACTATATTCTTGGAAGGCACTCCATGAAGCAGGAGGAATAATGGTAAAGGTGGGCATCAAAGCAAAAGGAAACCTGGTAGATGTCTTGGATTGGCTCTTGAGATCTCTATTTTGTTTGACTTTCTCACCAGCATGAGAACCCTAGAGGGCATTATGTTAAGTGAAGTAAGCCAGGTACAGAAGACAAATATCACATGATCTCACTCATATGTGGAAGCTAAAACGTTAATCTCATAACAGCAAAAAGTAGAATGGTGGTTACCAGGGGCTAAGGTGATTAGACTGGGGCTCAGGAAGAGCAGAGCTAAGGGGATGATGATCAAAGGACACAAACTTTCCAATAGGAGGAATAAATTCAAGACATCTATTCTATAACATGGTGACTAGAGCTAACAACATATTGTATTCTTAAAAAATGACAAGAGAGTGAATATATTCCCACCACAAAAATGATAACTATGGGAGGTAATGCAAATGATAATTAGCTAGATTTAGTCATTACGCAATGTGTATATATACATGTGATGTTGTGCATGATAAATACAATTTTATCTGTCAATTTAAAAATTAATTGTAGATATAAACATATACATATATAATTTGTATATGTAATTATATATTTATATACATATATGTATATATGTATGTAATTATATATTTATATACATATATATGTATGTAATATATACATATATTATAGACTATAATTATATACATATATAAATTATATTTATAAACACGTATATATAAACGGTGTTGTACATGATAAATACAATTTTATCTGTCAATTTAAAAATTAATTTTTTAAAAATTAGTAGCTCAAGACAAAGTTCTGCTCAGTAGAATGTGGTAGCTGGAAACCTAGACAGATGTAGCTATGCTCTTGAATTCTGCCCTAACCATTTAAAAACCGTGTGAACTGGGGCAAATAATTGGACTCCTCCAAAGCCTTAGTTTTTTCACCTGTATACTGGAGAAAACACCACCTCATGATTCTGTTATGAAGAATAAAGTAAATGTCATATACAAAGAATGGTATTTGCCACTTTTGGAAGTGCTCAATATGTTGTAACCAACATTATTAGCTTGGAAAAGAAAAGGAGGAGTATATCTGACCTGGCATTATTTTCCCTCACTGCCCCGTAGCTCATAATACTTAAGTGTGATGGCTTACGAGTTGATGGCTGAAGAAGTCTAGTAGAATATAAGCAAGCTAATTCTGCAGCTATCATAAGAAAGAGAATTGTCAATAATAAAAACTTAGGAATGTGTAATTTGTTTACTGCCGTATCATAATTTTAAATTTAAAAATTATAATAATTATAAATCTAAACCTGATAAGGTACTATTAGATTCACATAGTCACTGTCGTTTTTATCAAGTGCTGCTTGTCAAATAGCATGTCCTCTCAAGTATAATATAAAACTCAAGGGCCATTAAAAGTTTAGATTTTTTTGGTGCTTTTCTGATAAATGTTACAAACAGTAACTGATTACCTCTGTGTCTCTCTTCCTCCATAAATATGTATATATAGCTTAAAATATGAAAATGTTATATATTTTCTCATGGAAGAGCTCAAGATTTCTTCAAATATAACATTAGATTTAAATCAGGCAAATTTAATTAAGAATAAAAATATACAGCCTAATTATTTTGCTTCATGGCATTTAAGCTTCTTTACATGTAAGGCAAACATTTCAACAAATATTATATTCTTCATTCTATCTACGAATCAAACCTATCTGACAAAAACTGTTTTACTTGGATAAACAGTTAAAAAAAAGTGTTATAAAAAGAATTAGCAGACAATGAGGCAGGTTTTATATGGAACCTTTCCTATAATATTTTAAAATACATGTAGATAAAAAATGTTAACAGGACTGATTTGTTTCAATACCAGAGAACTATGTCCTTAACCCATGTATCTACACAATTTTTAATTATTCATATATTTCATTAAAAATTACTCTCCCAAAGCATTTTTATACTGTATCAACATTTTATGCATGTTAAAATTGTAAAAGATAGTAATTAAAAATGTATGAGAAATCAAACATAAATAGAAATCCTAATAATTTTCTCAAATACCCCAGCATATCTCTGGCATGCACACATTCCAACTTGGATACCAATCATTTGGTAATAAAGTTTTATATTATTTGTTTGCTCTCTGCATATTTTGCCCTAAATTCCAAAAATTCTAAATGTAATTAAAATGTTTTAAAAATTTAGATTTTTATGCCTCTGGATGTGTGTTTGTGTTGTGTGTGTGTGTGTGTGTGTATACACGTTTATATCTGTGATTATTCAAGGCATATACACAGAAAGGATAATAAAATAATAATTAGGCAAGTTGTGTTAAATACAAGTTTTTTATATGCAGACTTGGATGGATGTAAATGTACTCTAAAATAATGTTTAAAAATCAGTCTCAAAACACAGTCTTTATGCATATATCTTCATTAAATAAATATATATTTATCTATGTAATTTGATGATGGTTCCAAGTTATGAATTGACATAATACCCTACAATTGTTGATGGATTTCAACAGCTTTTTTTTTATTAATTATACATTTATTGGTGGCTTCTGGTAAAAAAAAATTAGACAAGTACAGACTGGTTGAAAAGTACTATATCATTGAAGTACAGCAGCATGAAGATGAAATGGATAAAATTAGATGAGTTTTTAATGCTAGTAGATAATCTGTGATTTAATAATAATAGACCTAATACATTTTCAAAATAGCTTGGCCTTTAACTCATGATTCCTATATATTTCAGATGTCAGCAATCAGGAAGTGATGAAGATTAGGGCAGCCACCTCAAGGAATTTGATTGACAAAGATGTGATTCCAAAAAGAATGATATTGATTTGATTATAAATAGCTGACAAATTGTTGAATATCACTCAAGTCTTGATAGCTTAACTTTTACCAAGGCTGCAGTGCATTTATAGCATGCTAAAAATTACCTCCAGTTTATTAGAAACTCTTTTGAGTTTCAGGAATGAGAGTCTTTCTTGGCCAAATACAAGAGAAAATCCTTGAATATGTTCCTTGTATGATTTTCTTTGTAAATGTATTCTATTAGGGTGAAGAATGATCCACCAAAACTACAAAATCATTGTTGCCTGTTTTAATCTGAGTTTGTGGCATTGCTCATTTTGCATGCTATTTGTCTTTACACTTTCCATTTATTCCCAGATTAAATACTATTGTATGATAAACGAATCAGAAGGGAAAATAGCTATTTCAGTGTGTTAGACTTTTTAATTGATGGGAAAAACAGTAGGGCACAAGATTGTTTTGAGGTAGGAACTGAACTATAAGCTTTGTCATACTGACCATCCTTAAGTGACATAACAAGTTCAATTACTTTCTTCCATGAATTACACTCCAATAATATCAGTCGGAAATACTAGGTTAACAATAGGTCTGTAACCCAAAATCTCTCTTTTCAGTGACAGAGATGGCCTAGTCAAATATCTCTCTATGCAAAATCTCTTGGTAAATGCACTTATAATATTTACGAGCAGAAAGATAATGGCAAACTCATAACTTGGAAATGTTTTTGTCAGGATACATGTGGTCTCTTTGTGATGTTAAGGAACTCAAAGTTTATGCTTTTAGGGGGCATGGCTCACCGATAGATGTCTCATATGTTATATAGTAATAGAATATTAAAAAGAGATGCTCCAAAACTGAATGCATTCCTCTCTTCACACAATGATCCGCATGCATTACTTGTATATCACGTACAAAATCTATACCAGAACATTTCCTAATCTAGGAGAGAAATAATATTTGGAAAATTACATTGACAATGGCAAATTATGCTAGGGGAAGAATGCTTGGCCTGTCTGTACTATTGCCTCTGTCTTTGAATCAGTAAGCTTGGTTCTGCCTAAAATCTTTCATTTGTGTTAAGGGCGATTGGACAATTTGGTCCTTCTTATTATTTACAAGGCAACATTCTCTTTCCTCTTCCTAAAAAAAAAAAAAAAATTCCAAAACTTATTTTGTGTGCACATACCCTACTCTTTTTTTCATTGATTTTGTTCTAATTTATTGGCTATTTTATATTGCTTTTCTGTTGGGAAATATGTAAGTTTTGCTTCCCTACCTACACTGGTACCTCTTTAGCCTAAAGGGAAGTGTATAGCTGGTGATCAAGTATCACTTAAGGAGCTAATGAAATTTTCAGATGGTGGATGAGGTCTTCTTTGAAAATCTCTTTCAGAAGGGAATTAAATGACACACGTTTGCCTGGGCACATGGTAGTAAGAAAAGTGAAGATTTAGCTGATGAGAAAGCTGTTGATGCTCATCAGCACAGACTCTTTTTTATAAAAGAATAAAGGTCAGCTCAGTGATTAAACTGGGTTGTTTGATTTCCTCTTCCAATCATCAGCTTTGTTGTGGGCAACAAAATGGAAGAAGCACTGGTCAGAGTTTGCACAGAGATAATCCAGTTCAGCCAAAAAGCAGAATGAGTTGATAGAAGGAAGCAAATGAACAAATAATAACTAAGAGAACCCACATAGTGCTATTTAATATAGGTGTAAATAGTTCTAAATCTTTTTACATTCTTTCAGGATATAATGTCATTATACAAAGTTTAAATTTGAAATTGTAATTCTGTGCAATCCATGTTCAAAGTTTTCCCAACAAGTATGAAAAGGAGGCTTTTATAAAACGAATCAAAAATGACAGTATTTTAGGAAAAAAAATCCATCAAAACATAGTTACTTTATCAATTATTATACTGCATATGTAGTAAATATTTGCATAATTTTCTGTTCTGTATTGTCACCTCTTTGAGCAACATCTTTTCAGTTATTCACTGGGTAAGAACTCCTTTCTCCTTGTTCACAGTGATTATTTACAGTGACCATTCAATAAATATTTTAAAACTAAGTAGATGAATGCAGGACATTTAATTTTTTATTATAAAATGGTCCAGCCCATTTTATAATAATGCTCAATAAATAATTATCTTAAAACTATGTAGCATACTTAAATTAGAAACTAGGAAATGTAAATTGATGTATAGGTTTAGATAACTGTTTCCAAATGCTTATTCTATGGGTTATTTGGTGTTAATTGTGAAAAGGATTTTGTGCACAAGTAAGTTTGGGAAACTTAAATATTTATTATTGCTGCAACATTTTCAAAACCTCTAACATGCTAATATACATTGAGAACGATGAAAAAATATAATATTAATTAATTCAGAACCTTATTCATTTTAGGAAATCCTTAGACCTCAAGGCACAATTTAGGGAACCCTGTCTTTAAAACCATAAAAACCCCAGAAGAAAACCTAGGCAATACCATTCAGGACATAGGCGTGGGCAAGGACTTCATGTCTAAAACACCAAAAGCAATGGCAACAAAAGCCAAAATTGACAAATGGGATCTAATTAAACTCAAGAGCTTCTGCAAAGCAAAAGAAACTACCATCAGAGTGAACAGGCAACCTACAGAATGGGAGAAAATTTTTGCAATCTACTCATCTGACAAAGGGCTAATATCCAGAATCTACAATGAACTCAAACAAATTTACAAGAAAAACAAACCCCATCAAAAAGTGGGCAAAGGACATGAACAGACACTTCTCAAAAGAAGACATTTATGCAGCCAAAAAACACATGAAAAAATGCTCAGCAACACTGGCCATCAGAGAAATGCAAATCAAAACCACAATGAGATACCATCTCACACCAGTTAGAATGGCCATCATTCAAAAGTCAGGAAACAACAGGTGCTGGGGAGGATGTGGAGAAATAGGAACACTTTCACACTGTTGGTGGGACTGTAAACTAGTTCCACCATTGTGGAAGTCAGTGTGGCGATTCCTCAGGGATCTAGAACTAGAAATACCATTTGACCCAGCCATCCCATTACTGGGTATATACCCAAAGGACTATAAATCATGCTGCTATAAAGACACATGCACACGTATGTTTATTGCGGCACTATTCACAATAGCAAAGACTTGGAACCAACCCAAATGTCCAACAACGATAGACTGGATTAAGAAAATGTGGCACATATACACCATGGAATACTATGCAGCCATAAAAAAATGATGAGTTCATGTCCTTTGTAGGGACATGGATGAAACTGGAAACCATCTTTCTCAGTAAACTCTCGCAAGGACAAAAAACCAAACACCGCATGTTCTCACTCATAGGTGGGAATTGAACAATGAGAACTCATGGACACAGTAAGGGGAACATCACACTCCGGGGACTGTTGTGGGGTGGGGGGAGGGGGGAGGGACAGCATTAGGAGATATACCTAATGCTAAATGACAAGTTAATGGGTGCAGCAAACCAACATGGCACGTGGATACATATGTAACAAACCTGCACATTGTGCACATGTACCCTAAAACCTAACGTACAATAATAAAATAAAATTTTAAAAAATTGGGTTATATAAAAAAATTAGTATTTCCTTTTCAAAACTCCATGCAGAATCAGTGACCAGTCTTCTTGCAATTTGGAATAGTGTTTTTAAATGGTAAAGTTTCCTAGGGTAAGTAAGAGGCAGTGCTGGAATCCAAAATTTTACTGTGGCAATGGCAAAGCATTTACAAAAGAAACCAAATTAAACTGATGGCCATAAGCACAATTTATTTTATGAAACATCATTTTCTTTGAATCTCTGGGATTCTACTGACTATAATGCAATTATGACTAATCCAAAAATTTATGAAATTTTACAATTTGGGGGAAAAAGCTTGTTGCTAATCCAGTCCGGGAAGTTATTATCAAATTACCACTGATCATTTTACATAATTTTTGACTCTCTTCATAATGCTGGGGCTTTTGATTTTAGTTCAATTCCTGCTATTTATTTGAATCTCCTATAATATGTAGTTTTTGAAATTTAGTTTTAATGCTTTCATTTTTTTTAAAAGTCAGAAAATGGAGAGTTATATCTAAGTATTCTTTCATGAGATTCAAATTAATAGGTGAGTTGAGAAAATAATAAATTTGTAGAGTAGAACTAGAGGCAAGAAATAATTTTTTTTATTTCATATGTTTTCTTGTGCTACTTTCCTTCCTGCTTCAAGCCAAGTCTAAATGGACACTAGATTTTTAATGTGACCTAGCATAATACGTTCTAGTTGCTTGGAATGTAATGAAAATAGTGAAATTTTTACAATGAAAAATTGCACTTTATTGGAGATGCTGCTAAGCTTTAGAAATGAAGAAAAGCCTTAGACATTGCCAATTTTTATAATCACTTCATGCTTTATTGCTACAATAATATTTATTGAGAACTAAAATTGCAGGCACTATCTAAAAGATAGATGAAACAAGATCTTCACAATATGCGTATGCAGTTTAACTTATACAGCAAATTGTTGGACCTAAAAATGTTTAAAAATAGACTCTAGAGAAAAGACGGTTATTAACTGAAAAAGAAAAAAATTAATTTAGCATAGAATAACCTCTGAAATATTTACTTTCCTCTCCAATTATCTTTCATTTTAAATGCATTCTAGAAGTAATAGAATATGTGTATCTCTGTGTATAAATGTTTATATCAATTACACATAATTAATGTATCATACTCAAAACCATGTATCAGCACCTAGTACTGGGCCTAGCACATAACAGATGTTTAATAAATGAATGAAAAACCTTTGCTGCATGTTGGCTTTGTGCCCGTAGCTATCTTCACAGAAAGCAGAAACAGAGAATCTGGTTTAGCAAATGTAGACACTTTGGAACAAAAACCAGTAGAAATAGTACGTAATTCAGCACGTTCTAAAATATTATATCACTTTTTTAAAAAACAATGGGTCACCATTTGAAAATAATCATGGAGAAGTCTATTAAGAAGGTAATACTGGGACAGCATCAGCAAAAGCATTGTGTCAAGAAAGACAAAGTTGAGACTGTTATTAGCCTTTCTGTATATCAAACTTGTTAATAACTGTATGGGTTTATCACAAAAATGTCAGCCTACAAGCTCTGAAAAAACTGGTCCATGACACCAAATTTATAATCATTAACTGGTTAATCCAGCTTCTGCTATTCATCATATAGTCAATTAAATATTTTATAATAACAATTCTATCTAACAAATGGATCAAAGTTTGTGTTGGCCAGGATGTTCTTTCAAAAGAATGGTTATTCTAGGAAACTTCATACAATTAGAAACCAACTTGAAATGTCATGGAAAGGACAGAGGCTTTCAGAAATAAGTTTGTGTTTGCTAAATGAAAATTCTTATGAGGTTGTTTGAGTTTTCTGAGTCCTCTCTTCCTGAGCACACTGTCTGAAACCTGCTTTGTTTCGAATCTCCAAGTTATTCTTTCTTTCTTTCGATTGTTCCATTGGGTCCACTTTTTATTTCAGAAGGAGATCCTCTACTAGGCACTAATCTTTCTTTTAACATCCTTTCAGTTCCAGAAACTATCTCTGTGGGAAAAAAATATACTCAAGGGAGACAGTTCTTGGATTAGTAACTTCCAGATGGAGCATGAGAAAGGAAGTAGGAAAAAGTAATAAAGTTAAGAGAACAGTTTTTTAAGTGCTTGATTGGAATCAGCACCACTTTCACTGGCTGCTTCTTTTTTTTTATTGACATATTTGTCAAGATCTGTTCAGAAACAGGGCCTAAAGTTTTAGCAAACACACCTTAAAATCTCAAAGTAATGATTAAACAACTTTATGCAATTTTCATCTTAGGAAGTGATTTTGTTAGCTGATAGGATATAATAATGCCAATAATTCTTAGTCTCTGTACATAGTAATGTCATTATTTTTATATGTAGAGGACTTTACAGTTTTGTTTTTGTTTTTGTTTTTGAAATGGAATCTCCTTCTGCCACCCAGGCTAAAGTGCAGTGGCATGATCTGAGCCCACTACAACCTCTGCCTCCCGGGTTCAAGCCATTCTCCTGCCTCAGCCTCCCAAGTAGATGGGATTACAGGCGCCACTATACCCAGCTAATTTTTTGTATTTTTATTAGAGGCGGGGTTTCACCATATTGGCCACGCTGATCTTGAACATCGTAATTCACCCGCCTCAGCCTCCCAAAGTGCTGGGATTACAGAGATGAGCCACTATGCCCGGCCCAACCTGACAGTTTATAAAGCACATTATAAAATAGTTGCACTTGATGTTGACGGAAATATCATTTCTTGGACTCATTGGGAAAGACCCCACTCCTCCTACTAGAGCAAGCCCAAAATAACATGAGCCAATCAATGTGTTCCAAATCTATTACTGGGGAGCCTAAGTCAGAGATATCAGGGCTAATGCAATTCAATTCCTAACTGGAGCTATTGTTGAAATAGATGCTTTTATCTTTTGCGTAGAATTTTAATTTAGAAACATGTGTAGAAGAACTTTTCAGTTATATGATAACAACAATTTTCTTTATTGTTTAAAATATATTGTGTATTTTTTTAACATTTTAACTAAAAGTACTCTAATTGATACAGCGACAACATTTAATTGACTTCTCTTAAAGACAAAACAATGTCCTGAATCTTGGCAGAGTGGCAGCTTCTACCATTTCTTAATAACCCCTTAATTACATCATAATGAATCAACCAGGAAATTGCACCCAAAATGAAGCAATAGAAGAAAGCAAGAAGTAACAAGTTGTAAACATAAAAGAAACATTGACTATGTAAATTAAAAATAATCGCCTGAGTGTATATAGAAAGTAAATATAAAATATTAAATAATAGCAACTGGGTTAGGATATAAAGTTAATTCTTTTTAAAGTTATATTAGTCTATTTTCATACTGCTATGAAGAAATGCCCGAAACCGGGTAATTCATAAAGAAAAAGTTTAATAGACTCACAGTTTCACATGGCTGGGGAGGCCTCAAAATCATGGTGGAAGGTGAAGGAGGAGAAAAGTCTCGTCCTACATGGCAGCAGGCAAAACAGTATATGCAGGGAAACTGCCCTTTATAAAACCATCAGATCTCGTGAGAATTATTCACTGCCGCAAGAACGGCACAGGGAAAACCTATCCCCATGATTCAATTACCTCCCACCGGGTCCCTCCCACCACAGGTGGGGATAATGGGAGCTATAATTTAAGATGGGTTTTGTGTGAGGACACAGCCAAACCATATCAAATGTATTCAGTAGCAGAAAAAACATATTAATCAATATTAGGCTTTGTTAATTTAGGAACTGATATTTTTTTGAAGCAGTTACTGAAGGAATAGAAATATAATGTACGATAAATGAAAGATGAAAAGGAACTTAAAAATTTGATTCAATAAAAGACAGCAAAGAAAAATTGGAAAAAAAGTTGTAGAAATAGTTTCCATATTTATCAATTGCAAAAAATGTTAATAGGTCAAAGGTATATGTCAAAAGATACTTTCTCAATAGTGTGTTGAGATATACATTGAAAAAATTGAATTAATTGTTGATACTAGTTGGAGTTGGGTGATAGATAAATGAAAGTTTGTTATATAACTTGCTTTATTTCCCAAAATAAAAAGTTTTTAAATTTGAGTTTTCTCATTGTAATATTTTGCCATTAACTTCGAAAGTGTGAAAACAGAAAGTAGATTGGCTTATAAAAAATCATGTTACATTCTTTTTACAGAAAACACCTCCAGAAGTCACTTTACAGATTGTTTGAAGGTAAGAGAAAGAAAAATACTAACCAAAGGAAAATGGCTGTGGCAAAATTAATCTTTGACAGATTATAAATTTAAAAAATGTGTAAAGCAGCAGTCCGCAAACCTTTTGGCACCAGGGGCTGGTTTCTGTGGAAGATAGTTTTTCTGTGGATGAAGTTGGGGGTATGGTTTTGGGATGAGACTGTTCCGCCTCAGAGCATCAGGCATTAGATTCTCATAAGGAGTGTACAACCTAGATTCCTCAGATGCGCAGTTCACAAATGGGTTCTTGCTCCTAAGAGAATCTAATGCAGCTGCTGATCCAAGGAGGCGGTGCTTAGGCGGTAATGGTTGCTCACAGGCCGCTCACCTCCTGCTCTGCAGCCGGGTTCCTCTACTGGTTTGCGGCTTGGGGGTTGGGTTGGGGACCGAAGGTTTAAAGGCAACGACTACTTAATGATTAACAAGAAATTCAATAGAAAAAGAAATTTTATTAACAAGAAATTACTTTAAATATCTATTAATAAGTTACTTTTTGTTTGCAATGTCTTTACTTAAAAGAAAATAAAATTATTGAAAAGATGAAAAAAAAGAGTTATCACTGGGCCGGGCGCGGTGGCTCGCGCTTGTAATCCCAGCACTTTGGGAGGCCGAGGCGGGTGGATCACGAGGTCAGGAGATCGAGACCACGGTGAAACCCCGTCTCTACTAAAAATACAAAAAATTAGCCGGGTGTGGTGGCGGGCGCCTATAGTCCCAGCTACTCGGAGAGGCTGAGGCAGAAGAATGGCGTGAACCCGGGAGGCGGAGCTTGCAGTGAGCCGAGATTGCGCCACTGCACTCCAGCCTGGGCGACAGAGCGAGACTCCGTCTCAAAAAAAAAAAAAAAAAAAAAAAAAAAAAAAGAGTTATCACTGAAGAAGTGATACTTCTCAAAAAAGAAATTTTCACAGACGTTTTGATTTCACTATATCTTTCTTAAATGAATATTTTATCAATACGCTCTAATCATTATGCAATGCATTTTCACTAAATTGTTTTTTTTACCTTTAATTGGTGTCGTCTACTAGTCAAAAAAATGTTGGCATTTTTGTTTGAAGAGGAGGTGAAATCATTGTATTTGCCTGACATGTAAGTTCTAAACTCTATGCTCTAACAATTAGTTCTGAAAAATTTATAGTGAGTCTATCATTTCTAGATTAGATCTTCTTTCATCTGATAGTATCATAGTAATCATTTTCTAATGCTTTAGATACTTTTCTTAGTAGAGTAAGCATTAGGATAAAAAAGGTTATTTGAGGATATAACTGAATAATTAGATATAGGCAGCATAACACAGGTAGAAGTGTACTGTTTTTAGTGTCTGAAAACCTGTATATGAAAAAAGAAAAACAACAGATGTCAACTCCACTGGAGTAGTCATCTCATTCTTTTCTTTTAACTCTATTCTTAGATGTTATGAAATTTCCCCAAAAGGAGATTCTGTTGCACTTGACATTACCTTAATTCAAGGTGTATTCTAAAAGACAACCATTCTATTTCATAATTTGTCCAATAAAGACATAAAATTGAAATATCAGAGGAGATGATTATTGAGTAGTTGGATCAAGCACTGGGAAACCAGGAATATGTGCTGGAATTGGAGAAATGCTATGGAGTTATCATAGGAATGTTCTGAGCAGGCTATGTGAAGACACTTCACAGTTGACCTGTGTGTGCAATGTTGCAAAATTCTCTGAAACCTCAGCCAGCAATCAACTGATCCACAGAAGCATAATGATGCTCATGGTAGCCTAAAACATACTCCCCCTTAAAGAATAAAGAAGACACAATTCTAGTCTATTATGCAACATAGAACAAAATTTACTAAAAACATGAATATATTTTAAAATATGAATATATTCCATATATATGAAATATATATTCAAATATATTTCAAATATATATATTTCACATATGTTTTTATATATTCATATGTATTTCAAAGATATATATTTCATATATATTATATCTCTTATATATGAATACATGAAATATATATTTCAACATATATGAATATATGAAATATGAATATATATTCTTACGAATATAATACAATTTACTTGCAAATTTTTCTGTTCTATGGATAAAACACTATTTTAAAATATCCTATTGTTTACATTTAGGCAGTTTTAAATTCTGTAATATTATAAATAATGCCTTAATGGTAGGTTGGTAATAAAAAAAGGTCTTCAAAAATTCACGAAAAATGAATATTATGAAAAAAATATGTATAAATTTCAAAAATATTTTACACCAAAATAAAGTCATAGTAGCTTTTTGTAACATCTGAATAGAATCTAGGTTGAGGCACTAAGAAGGATAAGATATCAGTTTGAAAAAGCCCCTGTCAGAGCAACATTATTTTTCTGCTAAAATTGAAACAAGACCAAACATCAAATTTATGAAGAATCTAGGGTGGAAGAATGGTAAAATCATTAATTGTTAACCAAAAGTTTATAGGGAAAATGCCCCAAAGAAATCGGCAGTTTACACATGAATAACTCATTTTAAGAAGGGACAAGACATTGAAGATAAAGCTGGAAGCGACAGACCATCCACATTAATTTGTGAGGAAAAAACTAATCTTATTTGTGCGCTAATTGGAAAGAACCAGCGATTCACAGCAGAAACAATATTCCAACACCATAGATATCTCGATTGGTTCAGCTTGGACAATTCTGGCTGAAAAATTAAAGTTGAGAAATGTTTCCACTGGATGAGTGCCAAAACCATTGTGCCCAGATTAACTGAAAACAAAAGCAGAGCTTTCTCTTTTTCTTTCTTTCTTTCTTTCTTTCTTTCTTTCTTTCTTTCTTTCTTTCTTTCTTTCTTTCTTTCTCTCTCTCTCTTTCTTTCTTTCCTCCTTCCTTCCTTCCTTCCTTCCTTCCTTCCTTCCTTCCTTCCTTCCTTCCTTCCTTCCTGTCTCTCTTTCTCTCTCTCTCTTTCTTTCTTTCTTTTTTTTTTTTTTGACGGAGTCTCACTCTGTTGTCCAGGCTGGAGTGCAGTGGTGTGATCTTGGCTCACTGCAACCTTCACCTCCTGGGTTCAAGCAATTCTCTGCCTCAGCCTCCCGAGTAGCTGGGATTACAGGCGCCTGCCACCACACCTGGCTAATTTTGGTATTTTTAGTGGAGATGGGGTTTCACCATCTTGGCCAGGCTTGTCTTGAACTCCTGACCTCAGGTGATCCTGAGCCACCTGCCTTGGCCTCCCAAAGTGCTGGGATTACAGGCATGAGCCACCGTGCCCGGCCAAGAGCAGAGCTTTCAATGGAGATTTTAAACAAGTGGGCTCAAAATCCTAAAGCATTTATTTGAAGAAAACAGGAGATGAAACACGGCTTTACAAGTAAAGTCCTGAAGACAAAGACAAATGCAATGCCTATCAAGAGGTGAAAGTGGCCCAGTCAAAGCAAAAAGGAACCAGTCAAGAGCAAAGTTCATGATAACAGATTTTTGGGGATGTTCAAGCCATTTTGCTTGTTGACTTTCTGGAAGGCCAAAGAATGATAACATCTGCTTATTATGAGAATATTTTGAGAAAGTTAACCAAAGCCTTAGCAGAAAAATGCCCAGGAAGGCTTCACCAGAGAGTCCTTCCCCACCACAGCAAGGTTCATTCATCTCATCAAACAATCATAATTTTTCAAGAGTTTCAGTGGGAAATCATTAGGCATCCATTTTACAGCCCCAATTTGGCTCTTTCTGACTTCTTTTTATTTCCTAATCTTAAAAAAATCTTTAAAGAGCACCCATTTTTCTTCAATTAGTAATGTCAAAAAGATAACATTAAGATGGTTAAATTCCCAGGACCCTCAGTTTTTTAAGGATGGACAAAATGGCTGGTATTCTCACTTATTAAAGTGCCTTGAACTTCCCGGAGTTTATGTTGAAAAATAAAGTGTAATTTTTTTCTTTATCTTTTAATTCCATTTTTCTGTGAAGTTTGAGTCCTCTCATGCTTTAATGTACATCCGCTACTAAGTTCCTCAGAATAAATTCTTAACCTCTGTTAAAGGTATGGCCATTTGCATAGTCCTTAATACAAACTGTCAAATGACCTCCAAAGACTTTGACATGACATATGCTCCTAGCTGCTGCTTAATAAAATGTCTGTTTATTGTGCCTTCAGAGACACTGAGTTTTAGCTAATAAACATTTGCCTTCTTGATGGATAAAAGCATACCTTTTTAAAATCTGTCTTTACTTCGTTAGGTCACCTTTTCCTGTTTTCTTCCCACTATCAGACCCTCTCGAAAACTATGCTCACATTCCTCTGCCCCCCAGCACCAGTGACTCTTATTTTTTGGAGCTGGGTACTTTGTCTTTCATTATTCTCTTTCCAGTTTAATAGATAGCAGTAACTTTGTACCCTGCTAGCCTCAGATCCATTTTGGATGTAAAAACAAACAAAAAAACACTAATGAACAACATTGACTTTTTTGCTCTTTCCATTTCCAGTGTAATAATCTTGGAAACAATCTGTCTCTGACTCACTAAGAAAAGGAAAGTCTCAAAGGAGGAAATGAATAAAAGAGAATCACAATAAGTTATATTTCTGGTTCCCTCATTACAACTTTATTTATTATTTATGCATCTTCTTTTGTGAAGTGTCTCTTTATCTCTCTTATCCTTTTCATTATTATTATTGTAAAGAACTAACCCAGTTTTAAAGAGCTGTCATTAGATTTTGACTTGGATCCCTCTTTTGTTTTTCTTGGACAGATTTCCTACTCCCCAAAAAGAGAAGTTTTAGCAATAAGTTTAAAAGCTCCTGTTGATTAGAATTTTCCCACAGACTCTTATTCATTATTACTGTTATCAGTCCAGACCGAATCATTAACATAATCCCTCTAGGCGTTTTGAAAGTATCATTCAATCATTCACAGGAGTTTCAAATACAAATATTTTTTAAAAATCATAGTATATACAACAACTTTTGATCAGCACAGTGTAACTTGACATCTGAAATAATCTCATTTTAAATTACATTTTGCTCTGTAAACTGAATCTGAAAACCTATAGAAATATTAAACTCATTACACAATATTTGGCGCTTCAAAAATATAAATATTTCAAAGTCCTGTTAGAAGCATTTAGAAAACATCTCAGAACCAAGATTTATTTTCACTTAAGAGGACTTAGGGTTTCTCATGTGAAACACAGTTAGGGAATAGCTGATGTAGAAATCATTTCTTTGTCATTTAGATTATAATTTATAAATGGATTAGTGCTATGGGGTGCTAATTTTCTCCCTAATGAGAATCAGAGATACAAAACCTTGTAAATAATATTAATATAAAAATACAGCTCTAGCACACCAGAAAAAAAAATCATGAGAAAAAAAATAGAGTTACATCAACCTTTTTAATTTGTGACTTTAGGTCTTCTTCCAACCAATAAAAATCTTAAAAAACTAGCACAAAAATAGTCTCTCTATATAACATTAGTTGAGTTAGATCTATTGTTTTAATGATTCAGAAATTTTCTGGGCAAAGTTGGTACATTTCCAGATCAAGTGATAGCTTAATATGGTTATGAGAATAACTCATCCAAGTTGATTATAGTTGTTTGCTTTGCATCCACAAGTTTACAGTGGTACTGACAAAACTTATTTTCCTAGGAATTACACGGGTCCCCACAGAGCATTCTAGGATCATTACAAGAAAACAAAGGAATGTGTAGTATCGTTTTTATTTTAACCAATGTTCTCACTCTGCTCCTGTTGTGCATTATTTCCTAATTTTATAGGAAAAGAAGTCTGAGAAGTTCATCTTGTTTTTACTCCTGCCCTTCAACAGAGTATAATCCAATGAAAGGCAGGAGCAGCATCTCATTCCAAACTGTATCATTTGTTAACAGCTTAGTTTTTAATATATAATAGATGCTAAATAAATGTGTGTTGTTGAATAAATCACCAATCCATTATTTTTGTCAATCAATTTAGGGAAAAGAGTCAGTTGAGTTTGACTAGATTAGTATTTTAATTTGATCAAATATTTGTCCTACGAACTCATGCATACACAAATATCCAAAACTTTTTATAGGCATCTATTTGTCATTTCAAGTAAAAAATCATATGCATTTAATAAAGCATTTTACTATTAGTATTATAATTGATATTTTAATTAATTTCAGTCAGAATATATATTTTCTCTCCCTACAAGAAATTCTTTTCAGATTTGGTAGCCCTTATATCAGGCATTTCTAATATCCATGAAGAATTACTTTGATCCATTTTTTTTCCACCAAAATTTGCCATCTGACTTGATTTTAACAAGTTTTCCATCATTCCTTCTTTTCTTTTGCAGGTTCAAGCCTTGTGCTTTGTTGCTTTGCTGCAATGGACTGATCAGGTGTTGAGAATGAATGGGACTAAGACGGCTCAACAGTTACCTTATGGAAATCTGAAGACAGCAAACCATGAACCAGACACACAGAAAGACAAAAACGTTTCCAAGACACAGCAGGAGAGTAACTTCAAAAATATTAGTACTAATGTCAGTATTGAGGAAATTACTGCAACCGTATAGAACTTTCATTTATTTTGAACAGCTCTGTCATCATGCTGACCATGGGACCCAATGTATGTGCTGTTAACAATTGTGTGCTTAGCAGGAGGCAACAATTGTTATAATTAAAAATTAGTTTCTATGTTAAAAAAACACTCAATATTAGTAATGATGGACTTTCAAGCCATAACAGTAAAAATTAATGAGATAGATCATAGACGTGGAATGTTGCAAAATGTATGAGATGAGATATTAGCTAATAATTTAGGCTTTTCATTGCAATCTTATTATCAACATTTTCCAAACATGTACTGAGCATCTAGTGACATATGATTCAAAACATACTGTATTAGTCTGTTTTCATGCTGCTGATAAAGACATATCAGAGACTGGAAAGAAAAAGAGGTTTAATTGGACTTAGGCTGGGGAGGCCTCAGATTCATGGCAGCAGGGGAAAGGCACTTCTTACATGGCGGCAGCAAGAGAAAAATGAGGAAGAAGCAAAAGCAGAAACCCCTGATAAACCTATCAGATCTCATGAGGCTTATCCACTATCATGAGAATAGCACAGGAAAGACCAACTCCCATGATTCAATTACCCCCCCACCAGGTCCCTCCCACAACACATGGGAATTCTGGGAGATACAATTCAAGTTGAGATTTTGGTGGAGACACAGCCAAACCATATCACATGCAAAAATAAATATATAATAGAGATATAAAACTTGTTATAGGACATTTTGTGTAGTAAGTTTGGGTTAAGTGAAGAGATTGTCAAGAGAACAAGAAGTCTGAATAATTTAGAAAAATATTCATATTGTTTTACATTTAGATCTATTTTGATTTGTTTTGATAGTGTGATCAGGTCTTATTTCAATAATGGAAATACTGGAAGCAAAAGAATAGGGAAAAATCCAAGGACAGCCATGATGTAAATTCACCAGTGAGTAATAATGGGAGAAACAGGACAGGCTAAGGTTTGCAAAAGGAGAGAAGGAAATGGGGAGAGGAACTGAACCACTCCTAGCATGAGGAACAAGGCCCTCAGAAATATGTCTCAAGTTATCTTGCCAGCAGAATCAGCCAGTGTAGCTCATAATAATCATTTCTGACAAATCCTTTTCTGTTTTGTATTACAAGACATTGTTCATGTGCTGCCCTCAGCCAGCAGTGCCCTATACTGTTTCATTAGCTACCTAAATCCTTCTCAAAAGTGAAGGTAACTTTTTGGATGAACTTTTCTGTGATCTTCTTAGGCAAAATAAGACTGTCTTACTATATCACATTTGTAATATATTTCTTTTACCTCTATTTAGAGCTTCTGTAATTGTGTATGACATTTGAGTTTGTTATATGTGAACCCTCCATTAAATGTTAAATTCCTTAAGACATAGGCATATTTTTAGCAAAAATTTCATTCTCACAATGCCAAGAATGGTAAATCACACAAAGTAAATGTAAAAAATTGATTAAAATTGAAGATAATAAAAGATAACTAATACAGGATGATATATTGAAGGAATTTGAAGAGGAGAACAAGGATGTTGTTCCATAATATGATGGTAACACTCTAGAAAATAAAAATAAAACTGAAAGTTATGCTACAATGTGAATAAATTCTAGAAGCAGAAGAATGAACATAATAAACCAGATATACCAGAGGATATATATGTGTGATTTTATTTAAATAAAATTTTAAAAATTCAAAAGTAATATTTGAGGTTAGGATTCATGACATTGGCACCTTGGTTGTGACTAAAAGGAAGGAGTACAGGGCATCCATTGCGCTGCATATTCTCCTTTATATACATACTGGTCAAAGGAATGTCTTCTACTTGTGAAATTTGTTGAGCTTTAGATTTTGATTTGTGTGCTGTTCTGTATGCATGTTATACTATTGAGAGCAGTTGGAGGCAGCCAAATACCTAGGCAGATAGGAGTGGGTACCCAGTGAAACCCCACCTACAAACCAAAGACAGTTTGAAGCCTGAAAGCAAAACTACACATTAAATCCTCTGACCAGATTGGGAGCTTGTCTTCCTGTTTGGTGCACTTTCCTCTAATTGATCCCCACCCTTCACCTATTTAACATATGCCTACCTTTTCCTAATTGGTTTTCTACACTGTCATACCCACCTTTGAGTAGGTGTCTTTGCTTTAACGTTTTTTGCATAATTACAAACCAATCAGCATGCATGCCCCATTCTGTGCCTGTTTACCCATCCTATGCCTATAGACCTCAGACTTAAAGGAAGATAACCTGTCCTTCCCATCCCCTCTCCAGCTTCCCTCTCTGCTGAGAGCTGTTTTCATCCCTCCACAAAATTCTCCTCTTTCACCACTCTTTAAGCATCCATGTGACCTCATGGTCATGAGGTCCTCTTCTTGGACGCCAGACAAGAGCTCGGGACTCACTGAGGGCGGGTACCCAGAAAAGGCTGTCATATTGGCCCTTGACCTTGCAGGCAGAGGGTAGCCAGGCCAGGAAACAAGGCAAGGGACCAACTGAGTGGCTAACATGCCATCGTCATCGGACTATGGACAACATAACTAAAGGAGCACTGTAACACCCTTTCTGGGGCATAGGGTCACAGGCACCCTCACCCAGGTGCCACTGCAAGGGGCCAACTGAGCTGCTAACACACCACCATCTACAGACGGTGGAACTAAGAGAGCACTGTAGCACCTCCTCTGGGGTTGTCATAGGCAACCCCACCTGGGTGTTGCCGCAGGCACCGCACAAAGCTTTCTCCTATGTCGGTGCTTGGAATGTCTGGCCGAATCCAGCACTTGCTCATTCACGTTCTCCCTCCTGAAAGGGGTTGAGTGCAGCAGGTTGAGTAAATGGGGTAACCCTGTCATAAGTTTAACGAAGGGGATAAGAAAAATCCTGAAACACTATGATAAAAAATTTTGCGACAGAGTATAGGTTAATTAAAGTCTGTGTGGGGAACATGCTTGGAAGCAATAATGAAAGTGCCATGACACAGGTCTCAGTAGAATCTTTCATGAAAATATCACTTCAGGATACAACAGGCATAGAAATGGCAAAAGATGTAGAATTGTGTGTGTGTGTGTGCGCGCGCGCGTGTGTGTATTCTCTGGTGTAGAAAACGTTTGAAATTTCATACACGGTTAGATATCTCAGGCCTTACAAAAATGACCCTCCACCACATTTGGTGATCAATAGAATGGACTGTCTTTGAACAACACAAAATAAAACAACTCAGGTGATGGCTACATTTTGATCAATACACTCTTATTATGATTTGAAACAACCTCAAAGTTTGATAGAATATGTAGATAGCAATTAACATTTTTTAAAAAAGCAAAAGAGCTGATCACAAAACATTGGATTTTGTGGCTACAGGTAGACATGGACTGTGAGTCACTGGTAACATTTGTCACATTCAGCCCTTCAGACCAAATAGCACACCACATGGGAGCTGAACACAGTATTTAAGCTTGTTTGCTATACACTAGGAATTCAATTTTATTTTCTCCATCTGTTGTTATTTTTTATTTCTGATTCACAGTTTAAAACTAAACTGAATACCATTGTGTATGTTTTCTAAACGACCAACATAATATGTGTGTTAAAATCCCAACTCTTGGCAGAGAAAAGAATAAGTCCAATTGCCTTCATTTGAACTTTCCCTCCATTCAAATAAAAAACATTATGTGAGTTCTAAACTCACAACTCATCTCTGACTGCCTATGCTTGAAGTAAAATTGCATTTTTGAAGAATTGAATACTTCTCTAGTTAACTCCCCCGTGTATAGTTATTCTACTTCTATTTTCCTGAAATGAGGAACTGCTATTGTGTAATGCATCTGGAGGTCATTAAAATGAAAGTTGGTAATCTCTGAGCATGGTGCTGATAATAAGATTTACTTTGTTTTATGGATAAGTCTTTATATAATTGCCCAGTTATTTTAGATGAATTTTCCAAAAACTAACGATAAATGTTGGCCTCTGCTAGCCAGACTAATGTGCCATTTATAGAATTGGTATACAGACATGCTCATTGGCGTGGGATCTATAAACGCTGTAAGAGAAAAGTAGTGGCTTTTCAGCCACAAAACTTTCAGATAATGTGGATATTTATTTATTTATTGAGATAAGGTCTTGCTTTGTCACCCATGTTGGAGTACAGTGGTACAATCATGGCTCACTGCAACCTCTGTTTCCAAGGCTCAAGTGATCCTCCCACCTCAGCCTCTCTAGTACAGCTATATGCCTCCATCTCTGGCTAACTTTTTGTAGAGAAGAGTTTCACCATGTTGCCCAGGCTGGTCTCCAACTCCTGGGTTCAAGAGATCCGCCCACCTCGGCCTCCCAAAGTGCTGGGATTATAGGCGTGAGCCACTGTGCTTGGACTACTGTGGATTATTAAAGAGTATCTTATTTATATTGTATTTATCTTGAAATGCTTACTTTTTTACACACAATGCTGAACTGCTTATCTGAAATTTTGATAACTTTCCAAGGGTTTCCTTATTTGTATGGAAACAGCTAATGATTATGATCTTCTGATCTAAAACTTGGAAACCTTTGGCCTAATCTTCACATATTTTGAGATAAAAGTGACTGGGAAAGGTAATTATTCCAGTTACCTGGTAAAATAAAGAGTACCAGAGTTAAGAAGGCATTTAATAAATTTTCTATGTCTAGTATCTAGTCCATGGCACTTGTCCAGAGATTGGGCAAAGTCTTCTGTAAAGGGCAAAGTTAAAGTTCTGTTGCTGCCGTGCTGTAATTTTTATATGTTTTTAAAATAGCAGATTCAGCATTTTCATTTTGCACTCAGCCCTGCAAATGACATATCTGGTCCTGATATGTATCATTTCATGTATAATTTGTCATGTGTTTTCCACCATTAGGGTTCTTGTGAAATCCTTCCCTGGAAAATCAGATCATCATCTTGTCTGGGACATCATTTTCCTCATCCACTAGGTAGCATTGGATGCCTTCACTTACTGTAAGCTTCCTGTGTACAGCCTCACTGCATTGTTCCCCAAATTAATGTCAATTAAGTAGTTCCCTGTTGTTTTTCAAACCAATAAATCTCTTTGAAGATGGAAATAAAAGTTACATAATTCATCCTATATCAGAGTCAGTGTTTGGCTGGGAAAACTGAAGCCACTGTAGGTATTTTTCTAATAGAGAGGATTTGATATCTCTCCCCCAAAAATGGTCACATAAGCGTTGGAAGGCTTAAACAACAACAAAAAAGAAAATGCTAAAGTGACACAGAAATTAGTAACTACAGGAATCAGTTACCCACCCTTAGGGTTCGGACAGCAAAGAACAAGATTATAATCACTAGAACAGCATGGAAAGTGGTGTAGTGCCACTGGTGATGGTGCTGGTACCTCTGACATGGAAGAGTGTCATGGCTGGTAATCTGACCAGCTGGTGCCTCTGAGGGATGCATGGCAGGTGATAACAAGAATGCTGCAATGAGCTGGGGCCTGGAGTGGTACCTGGCCCCTGTTACTGGAAGGAAGCAGCAGAAACTGGAGACCAAAAAGAAATCTGTTTCTTCCTTGTCCTGCTTTCTAAACTCCCTCCAGGCTCAGACACTACCAGACAGTGAGGTAGCAATGAGTCTGGGAAACAGTGTGCAGATTATCAGTCTCAGTGTCACAAAACAGAATACAGAAAGTCAAGCTTGGGTTGAAAGGTAATAAGCCAATACATAAAATAAAATAAAATAACTTAGTTGTTCAAGAGAAAAATCAACAAAATATGTCTTTCATGTTTTCTCTGTAATGTATGCATTACATAATTAATAATATCAATACACTAAATGTTTTATTGCAATTTATGTTTTCTTAGGATGTTCCACTGTTTAAAAGGGTGACATTGGGCTGAAAGCACAAGCCATATGAACCCTCTGGGGAGCAAAGGAAATCTAGCTTCCTTAATCCAGATGGTTTCTCTTTAAAGATTCTTCAACAAGACTTATAGCTAGGTATCAAGCAGCCGACCACTCAAACTTGTACAGCCTGATCAGCAATTAGACTCTGTTGCAAGTTATGTGACAATTCTTTCTAGAATCTGCTTTAGCAAGTGAGAAAACCTAAAGAAAATCTTAAGTAAGCAAATAAATTACTTTTTAGAACTATTTAAAGAATCAAAGTGATGTTTGAAGTAGATAATTGAAAAATTAGTGTAATATATATCTACCTAGAAAGAAAGCCTGCATGTGACACTCTCTATCAGTGTTTTACAGAAATAAGCAAATTTGGTGACATTTCTAAGATGATACTATACTGTGTTGAATAAATAAATGATGGATATGGGCCATGAATGTAGGTCAGAGTATTCATGTTACCACTTAGGTCCCTAATCAAAAAGAATAACTCTTTTGATGACAAAAAATCAATAATTAGAGAAGAAAGCTTCCTTTGAGGACTTTAAGGCAATGGCTTTAAAAGTAATATTTAGCCTGTGCAGACGGTCCCAGAGTGGAAGTACCAGAGTTTATATGCATGCATTTCAAAGGATAATATAGACTCAGATGAGTGAACAACTGAATCTTTGGATTGTACCCTACTCTGCCAGAGGTCAATAAACATTGGCTTAGCTGTTAATCTTTAAGAGTTTTAGAAGTGGTTTATAAATATGTGTATATATACATATATATACACACACACATGAATTATATGTGTATATATATATATATATATATATATATGTATATATATATATACATCATTCAGCTCTTTAAAGATAAAGAAGAGATGTTTTGGAATTTTTCTTTTCACTAGCCGAGAAGAAGTTTTTATCATTAGGAGCTGTACACTGCACTGGATCAGTGGCTTTCAAACCTGGATGCAAATTAGAATCACCTGTACAACTTTTGAAACACCAAGATCCAGAAATCACTTCTGAAAACTGTTATTTAGTTGGCCTGGGGTGTAGTGTGTATACAAGAATTTTTTAACCACATATTCCCAAATGCTTTTTATGTGAGGCAAGGGTTGAAAATCACTGCAACTAGTGTATTCTTGAGGACCCTGAGCATGAAATAAGATAATCTCAAGAGTCTTTAATGTTGCATTATTCCAATATCAACTATACTTTTAGGTTACTTGCTCTTAGAATTGTTACTCTAATTCTCTGGTCTGTTACAGCTATTGAAAATACTAGACATTTTCATCTTCCTCTTACTATTACAGCAACGGCATGTGACAAAGAATTTGAATTTTCAGTGGAGACTGTGAGGTTTAAGATTATGAAGGACACACGAACCACCCCTGAACCAGATCTCAAAGCCCCTGCTTTAGGACTACGGTTTCAAGAGATCACATTCTATGCAAACAGTGGAAGTAGCTGGGTGCATTGTTACATCATCACATGATCACTTGCACAGCTCTTCTGTACAGCCAGCTCTTCTGTACAGACAACTGGTGACTTCACTCAGGAAGAATTGCCAGACCATGGTTTCTTCTGCCAATTCAATTCCTATAATCTTAGTCCTGATGGTCTTCCAGGAATGCTTTTCCCCTTAATTTCTGATACCTACATAAATGAGAATTTGAATTCCTTATCACCATCCTGATTTCAGACCTGAAATTTTAAATATGAGATATTTAACTATGTTTACTGTTTCCTGGTAACACTTTATAGCAGGAAAAACATCCCTTCTGTTTTTAAGGTGAATAAAATGAAGAACAGATGATTCAGAAATGTTTGGTGTTATTTAATAGTCAGCATCAGAGCCAGGAAATTGAGACTTTGGGTTGGTCTTGATAGTCTTCCAAGAATGCCTTGCTCCTTAATTTCTAGTATCTACATAAATATCAAATTTTTGACCATCATCTTGACTTTAGACCTGAAATTTGAAATCTGAGTTGTTTAACCATGTTCACCATTCCCTGATAACACTTTACAGGAGGAAAAAAATATTCCCCTTTGTTTGGAAGGTGGATAAAATGAGGTACAGATGATCCAGGAATTGTTTGATGTTATTTAATAGCAACAGCAGAGCCAAGAACTTAAGAATCTAGGTTTTCTGGCTCCTGGTGTAATGCACTATCCACCAGATCATTGCTGACACTCTAGTAATAGAAACACTGAAATGAGACATCTGTTAAATATTGTATGTGACAAATGTTCATATAAGTACTCTCATGCTTACTAGGAACATTTTTAATACTGATATGTTTCATGATACAATGTGAAAGAAATACAGTGAAATATATATTTTTACAATATAAATTTTCAATTAATTTTTTATCATTTTCACTGGAGATAATGAATAGACTGAATATATTGCCTGTAAAATGTGAAGAACAAGGTCTATTCTAGAGTGAGAAAATAATATTAGATGTTTATCAGCACCTTTAGCACCTTCTTCTATGAAGTCAATATATAAATATATACATACACACACACATACATACACACACAAAGATATAAATATACACACACATATAAATATATACACACACGCACACACACACGTGTGTATGTGTGTATGTGTATGTATATATTTATAAATTGATTTCATAGAAGAGTCGGTTTAAAGGTGCTTATATATATATGGCTAATTTTCTATTTTGAATGGCAATCTTAACTATTTTGGGGAGTCAGGAGTCTAAACTTTAAGTAGAAAGACTGTTGTTTGGTGAAAAGAGCACCATGAAATTCACATCCATTGGTATTGCATCCCTGTCCCCTCTAGAGACTATGTAATAAATTCCATTGAATTAGATTTCCCACATGCATCAGATTATGTGCAAACAACAGTGCCCAATATCAGCTATACACACTCTGTGTGAAAAAAAGTATTTGAGGTATACTGAATCCTTCTACTTTCCTTCAACAATGATCATTTCAACAAAGGTTCCTCTCATCAAATGGAGATTATTGTGCAGAACTGTCACTTGTTTTTAAGGCAAATGTATTGCACCAGAAAAATGAAGCCAAGTTTGTGTTACATAGTTGGCTTTTCCTAATTCCTTCCCAGAATATCTTAAAATATCTTAATTATTTTAAAAATTAAAAAGTAAAATTATATAAGAAAGAGATTATGTCCTCGAATATGCTTATAATGGCTTAGTCCTCTTGTGGAAGTGCATATACAAGTGTAAATATTTAATTAATAATATAATTTTCTGAGAAAAGTAGAGCCCTTTGTGGAGGATATTTCTTTCTTTCTTTTTTTTTTTTTTAATCCTTTTGGAGAATTTGTTTTACCATTGGGGGCAGCTGCTTCCCAATCCCATGGGCCTTATTTTCTCACATGGAGCTGAAAATGTGATGTAACTTGACCACACTAAAGTAGATCAGAGATGCAGCCAAAAGGAATCATTTCTATGGTGTTAGCTGGAACTAATATTCACTTCAGGATTCCCTCTTTACAGGCTGTGCAAACCTAGAGCTGTCACTGGACACGTTTGTGATTCCTAGAAATGAAGACAATACAAAGAAATGAGAGATGAGGTATAGAGAAAGTATATCCTGACTGATGTACAATCTCCAAAATATGTCCATGAATATTATAAATATTTTCTTGAGCCATCATGCTAATTTTGTTATTTTCTCTTTTTGAGTACAGAAAATTAAATCTGTATAATTAGGTGGTTGGATCTTATTTTATATAAGGTTGATCTTATTAATATATTTAGAACATTCACCTTAAATACTGGAATAGACATTGAGCATTCTTTATAATCTCAATTCTTCACCTACAAAAATAACCGGACGTAGTCTAGTACTTATTTATAGTGGGTTAAGAACTTGATTTAGACAGAAAGGTATTTGGGGAAAACTCCCCAAACTAATGTCTAGAAACAATAATAGAGTGAACTGTTGCAGTCAACAAATATGGTTTTCTTTTTATTAATTTTTAACAAAAAAGGAAAGGTAAGGCCAGGCACGGTGGTTCACGCCTGCAATCCCAGCACTTTGGGAGGCCAAGGTGGGCGGATCACCTGAGGTCAGGAGTTTGAGACCAGCTTGGCCATGGTGAAACCCCATCTCTACTAAAAATACAAAAATTAGCCGGGTGTGGTGGCACATGCCTGTAATCCCAGCTACTCAGGAGAAGTAAGAATCACTTCTTAGCGATTAGAGGCAAAAGAATGGCTTGAACCCTGGAAGCAGAGATTGCAGTGAGCCGAGATCAAGAACACTGCATTCCAGCTGGGGTGACAGAGCAAGACTCTGCCAAAAAAAAAAAGAAAAAAAAAGGAGGTATACCTATATACTACTTCTCTTTTGAGATAGAATAGACTTTATAATAAGGTGCACAATACTATTAAGTCACATTTCTATGTATATAGGTATTTTACTTTAAACTATTTCATTTTTTCCTCTAAATAGAGTGACTAGTAAATCTTGGTGAAAAAATTAGGAAACTGAGGAAATGACCAGTGACTATTAACTTGTTCATTAATTAAATAAATATTCAGTGCCTGCAGTTCACTAGTCACTCAGGTAGACACTGGAAGCAGAACAAAAAGACAAAACAGAGCTTCACTCCTAGTCCAGCAAGGAAGACAGGCATTGATCAAATAATCGTAAGTGATATAATTATAAAATGGACTGCGGTCTTGGAATAGATGCCATGATAGCCCATAGTGGGGGCTAGATTTTAACTGGGGGTAGGAAAGTGTCAGGAAATTATCTGTGATATAATTATTGGGCATTTTAATATTTTTGAATATTCCATTCACCTTTTCAGGGCAAGATCCTAATTTTCCTTTTGCCCCATTTAACTTTGCTTATGCCATAGTGTTAAAATATGTATAACTATGAATTATTGGAAGCAGCTACATAAAGCTATAAGAAAAAAGACTCTATTTGATATACCATAGCTATTAGCCTAAGAGCAGGGTATTAGCACACTTCTGTTCACAATATAAACCCATTATTGTAGAGGTAAAAATACAAGGCACTTATATTTTGTTTCATTAGTAGTTCACCTAAAAATCTATGTGTTGACCAACCGTGTAAAAATGTTAAGCTAAGGAGGCAAAATTATTGAATATGGTAAACAAAAAATGCAACGTAAGTCAGGTGCATACTTGGAAAATAGTTAAAATGAAATCTGAAAGAGTACAAATTTAAGAATAATTGAACATGTTTGTATATATGGCAAACTGAAATTTTTAAAAACTAAAATTATTTAGCCTATTTCTCTTGTTCATAAGGGAGGGTTCTAAAAGCAATTAGAATCCAGGGGTCCTAAAAACTTTACTATATTTCCTATTAATGCATACCATCCTAAAGTTGGAGTTATAAAAATAGGAATACATTTTATTTCTTTCAATATACTTGATTTGAGATTTTTAAGATGTGTTTGTTTATGTTTGAAGGTAAGTGAGCAGAAAAGCTAGGTATTTTTGAAAGAGTTTTCCATTATTAGTAATTTAGAAACTATTGATACCTCCAAATCTGCTTCAAAAGATTTTGATTAGGTTTATTTTCATGTATGAAATATAGTTTTATATCTAAGCCTAGCAAGTAGAAATTGAGTCAACTTTAGGAATAGTAAAGCTTGTGATGAAAGAGATAATTCTTTTTCAGCTACATTTTCTCCTAATAGTATCTGTTCCAAATATTCCACAGAGTCCCCAGCAGTATAGGTGAATTGATTTTATGAAATATTTGTTTAATTGGAAGATGACTGTCACATTTTGAATTACATAATTAATGTCACAGTTATGACATTTTCCTATAAAATATTTTCATTTATGTGAATATCAATAGCGTTTTTCCCTTCTAGTATTTATTTTGGCTCTGTGCTTTAAGTCTTTTGCCAGAGCTAATCTATTTTCTTTTTAAAAGTATACTTCTATTATCAAAACCAAATACAAAAAAATTTCTTTTCTTTGAGCAAATGAGTTAGTTGCCAGTCTGTATCAGGTTTATGAACAACTCATATCCTTCTGAAAACCAGGTGTAAATATTTTGTTTATTTTAGCTTTGTGGGAAAAGCAGTGTGGCATTGTCATAAGAGCATGAATTTTGGGCTCCTGTAAGCTGGCACACCCCTTGCCTCCGAGGGTTACTGGTCTTGTGTTCTGACATGCTATGTCCTGGGAGCAGTCATCTTGCCTGATTGCCACAGAGCCACTGCCCTGTGTGAAAGTTTCTATCCTGATTCTCAGACAAGAGCCCAATAAGGGGCTGTGTCAAACATTCATAATCATCACATCTGAACATCTTAGAACATCTCTATGAGCTTTTATGTTGTCAAGATGTTTACTACACAAAAGAACGAGAATTTATTTTAAAAGATCATAAATAGGACATTCAGTGATACAGGCTTTCTCATCCCCTAGCTTGGAATTTGACAATAGGTTGTAAATGCTGCATCAAAAATACCTTTATAATTATTCTCCATTACAGATCATGTTTAGTTAAAAAGAGAGTAATCGAATGGTTTTTATCACAAGAAAAGGCACAAAAAAACTGCTAATGTATAACCTAGTCCTTTTAATGTTACTTCTGATGGTCTGCATATTTATATAATTTTATACTTATGACCCTTTAAAACTTAAGTTCCCCATCCATAGGATGAGACAAAGTAATATCAGACCATTCTGATGACTTTTAAAGCTACTGTTAAAATAGATTTATTTTCATTTACTTAAACAGCAATTCTGCATCTTACCATAAGGATTTCATAACACATTATAAATAATCCTATTTATGTATCACACACAGGTCTAGGATTGTCTAGATAGAGGGAAGAAAATTAAGCACATATATTAACTCATTGTGGACCAAGTACGCTCTAATGCCCTGAAAAGGTGAATGGAATTTTGAGTTCTTGCCAGTGAGTAAATTAAGCACTTGGAGAATCTTCATTTAATGATCTCATGAATCCTCATAATATTCCTTATGAAGTAGATGACAAGTTGTATTAGCCCCATTTGTATTACAAGAAATATGAGGCCTGAAATTGTTGCAAAATTTCAGTACGTAGATTGAGATATGTGTTTCCATCACAGTCTGGTCCATGGTATGATATCACTACACAAGAGCCCATCAAAAATACCTTTATAATTATTCTCCATGTGTTATAATTACCCTGTGCGTGTAAAATTACTTTTAAGCTGTCTTCAAATTGAATTTATATCCTTTTAATTTGTGTTTTATACCTTTTTATGCATAAACAACCACTATATCCCAAAAGCCATTTCTAAGACTCATATTTTGCATTTTTCTGAGTACAGAGCTTTTCCCACTTGTAGAAATAGCTACGTTAAAATCTCCCAGAAGAGGCCAGGAGCAGCGGCTCACGCCTGTAATCCCAGCACTTTGGGAGGCCGAGCCGGGTGGATCACGAGGTCAAGACATCGAGACAATCCTGGCCAACACGGTGAAACCCCGTCTCTACTAGAAATACAAAAATTAGCTGGGCGTGGTGGTGCACGCCTGTATCCCAGCTACTCGGGAGTCTGAGGCAGGGGAATCGCTTGAACCCGGAAGGCGGAGCTTGCAGTGAGCCGAGATCGCCCCACTACGCCCCAGCCTGGGCGACAGTGTGAGACTCTGTCTCAAAAAAAAAAAAAAAAATCTCCCAGGAGATACATCCATCCTCACCGATCAAATCTTTTAGTTCTGGGCACTACTCAGCCCTCCTTTAAAATATCAATATTGCAAGCGGGTATGGAACCATCAGTTAAGTGGTTCTGTAAGTAGTAGTACTATCATTTATAGACTGTTGTGAGAAGACATTACTTTAGCTATCCAGAAACAAGGAAGACAGAGTCTTAGCTATGGAAGGGCTTGCTTATGTAGTTCGACTTAGCAAAGCACTGAAAAATAAGGACAGAATGAGATTAAATGGGAAACATACTGAACAGGAACAAGTTCATTTTGGACTGCCATGCCATTTGATTTAGAATAATCATACAGTCCTCATGTATGAAGCTAAATGTTCTAGTGAAACCTCATTTTACATCATGGTGAAGTAATATAAAATATTAGGCCTTACTAGACTTTTACGTGTAGTTTCATTTTTGCCATTTTTGAGCAAATAGTTGAGATAAACAATTTCATAAAAGCTTGATTTGTACATTTGCAATTATGTACTGTGGTGGATTATAAAATGAAATTTGACATGACTGATGTTCTATACATTCATATACTTCTTTTTTTTTTTTTGAGACAGAGTCTCGCTCTGTCGCCCGGGCTGGAGTGCAGTGGCGCAATCTCGGCTCACTGCAAGCTCCGCCTCCCGGGTTCACGCCATTCTCCTGCCTCAGCCTCCGAGTAGCTGGGACTACAGGCGCCCGCCACCGCGCCTGGCTAATTTTTTGTATTTTTTAGTAGAGACGGGGTTTCACCGTGGTCTCGATCTCCTGACCTCGTGATCCGCCCGCCTCGGCCTCCCAAAGTGCTGGGATTACAAGCGTGAGCCACCGCACCCGGCCACATTCATATACTTCTATGAGATGAACACTACATTGATACTTTTGGAATGGAGAGTATGAACTAAGTACATATAATTTACCTTGTTTAAATGAATAATTAATTGTCCTCCCATTGTCTCCACTGAACTAACCATTATTCTGAAAAATGCTGCAAGTGTAATATCACCTAAGATGACACATTCTTGCTTCTGGTGTCACTCCTAGAAAGAGCTCTTCAGTTTGTGTGAAAGATACTCCCTTCAAATGCTGAGGCAATAGAGTAGCCACGTGAACAATTAGTAATAGGTTCAGTGTCAAGCTCAATGAGGCCTTCAGAATGAAGTAGGCATATTTGTATCATATACATGAAATAATTAAGTTGATGAGAAGTATTACATAGCAGTGATTATCTATGAGAAGGGTTGAAGGAGATGTAAGGTGATGGTTAAGGAGACCATTAACTTACTTGCTAATATATTATTTCCTTAGAGTAAAACAGAACACAAATAAACATAGTAGTAATTCATATTTGAGTGTGGTGATATGAATATGAGTTTTGATTACATTAATATTTTGTGCTTTTCTGTGTTTTAAAAAATTTGTTAAAAATAAACTTAACTTATTGGAGGGAAGTAGAGAAGAAAGGTTAAGAACATACTTTGAATTATGATTTTGAATCTTGGTGTATACTCACTTTCTCTGTGACTATAAGAACCTTCTTAATCCATCACACCTCAGCCTCCACATCCATTAAGTGGCAAAAACAAATATCACTAACATTGCTGCAAGGATTCAATGAAAAAAAGGTCTGGAAAGGATTTATCACTATACTTTTCACTTAGCAAGCTTTCATTACATTATTTGTATTTGTTGTTGTAAAGCAGAAGTCGAAATTTTTAAAAAATTAGAAATTATTTATATCCTGATCAATTATCTTGTTATAATATATATTTTTGTGAAGATACAGGCTAATAATTCTCAGCTACTAGGTATCTAAAATTCAATGGTCTATTTATATAGTATGTGAGCTCTTGGGCTTGTATGAATATGCAATATAAATTATGGATAATTTGAGGATGAATATGCAAACATTACCTGGGAAAAATATAATTACTAAGAAAAATGATTAATTTGAATCTTTTTTGTTTGTTTGTTTTTGAGATGGAGTCTCGCTCTGTCGCCCAGGCTGGAGTGCAGTGGTGCGATCTTGGCTCACTGCAAGCTCCGCCTCCTGGGTTCACGCCATTCTCCTCCCTCAGCCTCCCAAGTAGCTGGGATCACAGGCGCCCGCCACCTCGCCTGGCTAATTTTTTGTATTTTTTTTTTTTTAGTAGAGACAGGGTTTCACCGTGTTAGCCAGGATGGTCTCAATCTCCTGACCTCGTGATCCGCCCACCTCGGCCTCCCAAAGTGCTGGGATTACAGGCGTGAGCCACCGCGCCCGGCCGATTAATTTGAATCTTAAAGCATTTAAGAAGACACACATGAATGTTCAGATAGAATTAGAATGTTAATTTGTGGAATAAAATGGTGAAGGAGAGAGAAGAACTTAACTTATTGGATACTTGTGCCCCTGTACCCAAATTACTGTTCAAATTGGATTGGAAACTTGGAATTTATGTGTTTGTTTTTTTTTTTCCATGATTCTTTCTTTTCCATTTTTAATGTTATTTTACTTACTCCTTGGTTTTAATCATTTATTCCTTAGGGGCTTGAACCTACTTTTTTCTGCTATAAGTTTCTAGAAAAAAAGAGGTAAGTGGTATAGTAATAGACTTGGTACTATTTCTTTCTTCCATTTATTTTTGTTTATATTTTAAAATATCTGAAATAGAAAAGAAGTTTATTTTTCCCGTTATAAGAAGCATTGAATTGGTGCTCAGTGAATAATAAATCATCATAATAAATGTGTTGACTAGATTTCTTGCAGAGCTGCTGAATTCTGGTTTCTATATTGTTGGAGAATGTGGATATCTTGTTCCATGTGTTACTGCAGCTAATTTAAGGAGGCCTCAAGTACCTTCTACAAGAAAAAAAGCGATTTAAATAAATATGTGAATTCTGAGGAATATATCAATTGTATTCTTTTATTAATTTTCTTCTATTTTTATAAGTATAACCAATATACTTCATCCTTTTCTCTTTCTCTGGGAAATTTGTCATTTGTTTGTTTGTTTCTTTAAAGCCATCAATTTTGCACCTCGTTCTTGTTTTTGCTTTTATTCTTCAATTGCATTATTAGTAGGAATAGTCTCTGTTTCACTTCTGTAATGGTGCCATTTTATGACCTTGGATTCCTTCTAACCCATGTCACTCCTTGATTTTTTTTAGTTTCATTCTGTAATAAGATCACTGCAGTATATTACAGAGGAATATAAAATGAAGGCAAGAATGCTAAGACACTACACAACATTGTTCTCCTTTTCATGACATCAAAAAACAATAGCAAACACATATCAATTACTCTATGCTGCCATTTTAAAAACTGTGAATAAGAAAAGTTTGGATATTTAATTAATTAAAGACATAGAGGAACATTTCAGAATGTTCTTCTACATCTTTGATTGTCAATCTTATTATATATAAAGTGAACTAAGAAAATCTACACAATAAAAATAACAGATAATTGGGAGGCCGGGGAGGGCGGATCACGAGGTCAGGAGATTGAGAACATCCTGGCTAACACGGTGAAACCCCGTCTCTACTAAAAATACAAAAAAAAAAAAAAAATTAGCCAGGCGTAGTGGCGGGTGCCTGTAGTCCCAGCTACTCGGGAGGCTGAGGCAGGAGAATGGCGTGAACCCGGGAGGCGGAGCTTGCAGTGAGCTGAGATAGCGCCACTGCACTCCAGCCTGGGCGGCAGAGCGAGACTCCATCTCAAAACAAATAAATAAATAAATAAAAGTCAGTTCTGTGCAACCTATTTCTGACAGCTACAAATATAGATCGATACAGGTGACTTATTAATGGCTTAAATACCATAAGAGGCATTGCCACTGGGGATGTGATTTTCTGAAATAATAAACAGCTTTGAAAAATGTCATATAACTCTACATATACATGTAGAGTTCTTTCTGGATATACAGTTTTTGGGTTCCCAGAAAATTCAGTGTGTATAAAATTTATAAAACAAATACTTTGTGTTTATATGTAAAATGGGGTTAGATTCTACTTTCAGATAATTATAAGTAGCATGGGTTTTATTTTGTTTTGCACTTGAAAGAAAGCTTATTGCTCACACAAGTGGCTGAGTCCTAGTGAGAGCTGGTCTGATACAGGCAGGTTTGGGCTCGTTTGCATAAACTAGAGGAGGGTAAGTTGGGCCTTTATAGCAACAAACAGGTTGGACTGAGACAAGTGTCGATGCAGACGAGGCTTAAATTCCTGTCAGTTGGCCAGGCATAGCGGCGTGTGCCTGTAATCCCAGCTGCTTAGGAGGCTGAGGCAGGAGGATCACTTGAGACCAGGAATTTGAGGTTACAGTGAGCTATGATCATGCCACTGCCTTGGGTGATAGAGAGAGACCCTATCTCTAATGAATAAATAAATATATAAATTTCCTGTTGTTGCCAAATAGGGAGACACACACATGCAAGTGTATTCTTATCAGCCTGTTAAATTGTGGTTCTAAAGAGGAAAGGGAGGGTGAGGCTTTTAGAAAAACCTGTGGTTTAAACACCTGACATGAAGCCCGACTCCTTATTACAATATTCCAAATTTGAGAAAGCATAACTATAAGTGTACTACTACTATTTATTATGACTTATAATAATAATTACTACTATGTAACACTATAATGTAGTATATATAATAATATAGTATAAAATAGTATATTATTTATTAATAGTAATGATTATATTAGTAGTAACGATAGTATTTATTGACAGTACTGATTTTTATTTTGGCTGGGAGTGGTGGCTCACACCTGTCATTCCAACACTTTCAGAGGCCAACAAGGGAGGATTTCTGGAAGCTAGGAATCCAAGACCAGCCTGGACAACATAGTGAGAACTAATCTCTACAAAAAATAAATATTAATAATTATCCAGGCATTACGGCGCATGCCTGTGGTCCCAGCTACTCAGGGAACTGAGGTAGGAGAATCACTTGAGCCTAGGAGGTCCAGGCAACAGTGAGCTGTGGTTGTGCCTCTGTATTCCAGCCTGGGCAACAGAGCAAGACACACTCCCTCAAAAAATTTTTTTCATCTAGTGTCTTCTATGTGTCAGGCAAGATATTAAACACTTACATATTATCCTTTAATCTTTACAGTCCTAACACAAAACAAATATCATTATTCCCACATTTGAGAGAGGCAAAGATTAGAAAGACATGAAAAATTTTACTCAAAATTCTTAAGGCTCAACAATTACTAACAATCATACATTTGACTTTGTAAAATTTATCTCATTTTCAACTGAGACACACTTACGTTTTAGAACTCTGTATTACCCTTTAGAACTCTATATTTCCCTTTATAACTCTATATTTCAATTACTTAGTGTCTTTCTTGTAGAAACAGGGTTCCAAGCTAAATAAATACTCTGTGTGACATTAAAACGTTGTATGGGATGTAGGAAAATCTTTATTGTATAAGGCTGTCTCACCCAGACCATCCTCTTCTTCGAAATGACAATAATATCCCCCAATCATTAAGACAAAAAAACTTCTACACACCTTAGAACCCATGGAAAAGCAATTCTCAAGGAAAAACAAATGCTAAACAACCATTGATATTAAAATATTCCTGATAAATCAGTAAGAAAACATTTATGTTTTGAATGGTGTCTTTAGGGTGCCATCAGGAAAATTAAATGCATTAATTTCTTTTTCTTCATAGTTTTTACAAATTACGTCACCAAAGTTTGTTATGTAATAGGGTGTATGCTGCATGAATGAAGACAGACAACAATAACAATATTACCCCCATCAAGTTTACTTAAGGACTTTTCAGAAATCAATACTTCATTTTTCAAAGCATAAAATAGGCCTATTGGAATTTCAAATGTCTACTTTCTTAAAAATGTACATGTAATTTTGTCAATCCTAGAACACTACTTTTCTGTGCATATACCTTTATTTCATTTGTATGAGGAGCACCTTTTATAATATGCACCTTTCCTGGGTTGCACAAAGGATATCCTCATACTCACCCTCATGACCCACATAGTGTAATGTACTCTGTAATCCATTATCACTGTAAGTATAAGTTTTAAAATCAATTTGTGTTTCAGCCAATAGGGGATTTACAAATACAGAAAGATGATAATATAGTGGCATAGTCATGAAGGGAAATGAGGACCTCACAGTATTTCTGAGGGCCATTTGAATAGACTGACAAAAAGGACAATCATGTTACAGACAGTTAAGAAGAGAATAGATGATAAAGAAGTGAAAGTGGTGTTAGCTCTTACTAATTATCAGAGAAAAATCTGAAAGTAGAAGGATGAAAATAAAGCAGACAATTGCTTGCCAAATAACAGTTTTATGTAATTTTTTTGCTGAAAACCACTCAATTTTTATAGGTTAGCATTCTCTACAGGTGTTAAAAATTGCAATAATATTTAAGGAAAAAATAGGAAATAAGATCTACAATGAACAACATTATAGATTACATTTATCTCTTAATTTTATATGTTTGTATATATATATACATATATATACATATAATATTTGGAAATATCAAGATTGAAAAATCTAAGATTGACAATTATTTTGACCTTGTGGAAAAATATTTTACTCAATCTTCAAAAGTGCAATGAAAACATCAAAAGTTTTCTCTATACTAGCAGATTTTTAAACAAATATATCTAGTTTGAACAAAAATAATTTTCCAGACAGCATAATTCATCTTATCTTCTCATACCTATGCACAGAGGCATAATGTTAATATATTCAGGCCCTTTGATTGGAGACTTAACATTTACACTGGCATAAAACATTAATACTATCATCCAAGCATGAAAATTCCAAATTAACAGGAACCAATGCTGCTATTCAGGCAAATTGGGAGTTAGTATGAGAAATAGAAGCAATTCTATAAAACATGTTTTAACAGGATATTAAAAATATAGATTTAAGCTTTATTCTTAATATATGATAGGACAAGGCATTAATCCATTTGCCATCTCTGCTTTGAATTTTATGCTTTCTTTCCATGAATTTAATATGTATACCCAGTGAGGATTCCAGGCTCTGAATCCAAACTGCTTAGCTTCAAATATCACTCTGCCAAGTAACATTGGGCAAGCTTCCCAAAAATGCTGTGCCTCAGTTTCCTCACCTTTAAATGCGATAATAATTTTGCTCCTGTTCTAGAGATGACACACCTGGAATATGAGAGGCACACAGTGAAGGTGAACAAGTTTTATTGCTTTCTTTAAAACCAAATGATTTAATTGAAAAGTCAAAAATTATTGTTGGTAATCTATACAACTACACAAAATAGTTGTTTAGGTAGAAAATTATCTATCATATTAATTAAAATATTATCATTTAATTACTAAAGTTAATATTTTATTTTTCTCCAAAATTCAAAGACATTGTCATTTTGCTGTGTTTAGGCATTTTTCTTTCTTTCTTTTGTTTGATATATCAATCTTAACAAACGTAGTCAGCAACAACTTAATCAAATTTTGTAATGAAAGTAGTGCATCTTTAGCTATCATATATATTATTTATATTAACTTCACATATTTCAAATCTACCCATTTGAATTTTTGTTTCCAATTCTTTCTATCTTTGTGCACTCTTAGAAAAGTAATGAATGATCCAAATGTCTTTCCTCACAAATTTTAGTTTGCAATGATGAAATCACTCCTGAGCCAGGAATACAGTCCACAGGAAGGGAAGACACTAATGAAAATTAACATTCCAAAAGAATCTACTGCAGCTGTCATCATAAAAAGAAACTGATTAGTGGTTTGGACGGTGCTAACTCCGTAAATTATCAAACAAAATTCTGCAGAAGCATCCATTTACGTATATGAAAATTATAATTTGAACATCACACTTAGAGCACATTAATCAGCTTCATTCTTTGTTTTTATGGGTAATGAGGCTTTACAGAAAGGTAAACAGCCAGCTAAATAAAGTTACTTTAGTAAAAATTGATTAAATATATTCATACTTTGTAAAAAAGAAATGTGCTAAGAGGTGTATAAATAAAGGCAGCATTCGACTGGTCATTTATTTCTATTTTTACTTTCTACTTAGGTTTTCCACTTTCTGGCTTCTTAATTTTTTATCTTCTGTCCATTGAAGTTTCTTTCATGGTCACTGTATCTGTTAAGTGAATTATAGGACTTTAAAAACTGATTAATATGAATATCCTACCACCTTTTATTTAATATCTAACATATAACCTTAATTAAAATATGTTGGTTCTTAAAAGCTACTCAACTCTTACATAATTCGTTGTAGGGCTATAACAGTAACTATTCCCTGTGGTGAAAATGGGTTGAATTATTTCTAATAAATTTTTAGGTCTTAGATGTAATAATTTGTATAAAGAAAGCTTCTATATTCATGAGTTTTTTATATTTATATATATATATAACTTATTACCCTTACTTAACTAAATTCTTCTAGATCAAAGTGTATCAACTCTTCACTGTGTGATTACACGTACTAAACATTTTCAAATATCTTCCTGCTAGCACCAACTTAGAAAAACTCAGGAAAGTCAACAGTTAACATATTAATTTTAATTATATATATTATATATATAATGGAAACAATATAGAATATGGCTAATCTGTAGTTCTGATAATCTATGGGAAAATGGATTAGGAAGATGAATAAGCCAAATTCCACATAGTGAAAGAATAATTGTTTCTTTAAATATGTATTGACTACTTAAAATGCACTAGGGATTGGAAAGGTAGCAGTGAACAAGGTTTAGATGACTGGCAAATATGGCACTGACTTGCATTAACCAATGGTGGAAAATCACTGGGGAACTGAAAATACAGCAAGTCAAAGGTATCACTGAGAGTATTGAAAAGCAGATGATTATATTTCAAATATAAAAGGTACAATTTCCAATGTGCCTATGCCTTAATTATTTTTTGTCTTGGTCAACTTTCTTACAATGGATTACAGAACAGCACTTTGGCATCTCTTTTTCAAGTGTCAAGTATATGCATGCCATTATGAAGATTACTTGAGAATTGCACTCCACTTTTTATTTGTTATATGTTTTTTTTTTTTCTGGTCAGTGTTTTCAAGTTTGTCTCAGGCTTTATGATTATAACCCCTTAATTATTATCCTTACCTAACTAAATTCTTCTAGATCAAAGTGTATCAACTCTTCACTGTGTGATTACATGTACTAAACATTTTCAAATACCTTCCTGCTAGCACCAACTTAGAAAAATTCAGGAAAGTCAACAGTTAACATATTAATTTTTACACAAAACAATAATATTTTTCTAGTGTTTGTCTTCATATGAAGTAATGTTTTTCTCCACATAAGGTGTGCTAGAATACACAGGTGGATATTGTAAAATTAAAGTTAACAATTCTGGTTTATTCCAAGTTTGGAGAAGATGAAATGCATTGGGTTTAATAAAGAGAAATTATATTTGGTGGGGAAAAATAATCTTAATTTTTAGAGAAGTAAATTGACAAAAAGTGGTCATCTTTGTGGGTGATCTGGTGCATTATTTAAAATTGTGGTAAATACTTTTTCTATTGTTTATGTTTGATAACTTTGAGTTAGATATACAGAAAAATTTTTATGTTTATCATATTCAATTTGTACATTAACCACAGCCACCCTGCTTGTACAAAGGAATAAAAAAGGCAGATTAGCAATGTTTACCTTAACCTTTTAACCCATAGTGTTTCTTATATGCAAAACTATCAGTCTCTAGATGCTCAGGCAGAGTAGAAGGATAAATATTCACTTGAATCTTTTCCATCTTTTTGACTAATATTTTCCTTGGAAAAGTATATGCGTATAGGAAACTTCTGAAACAAATCCCACTTACTGATCAATTTTTACAGTATTTTTCTTCAAAGAGCTTCTATCTTTAAAATTATTTGAAAATGCTTTTTGTCTGCCACACCATTAATCAGTGATGACTTACCCAGCAACTTACATGTTACAGGCGAGATTCTAATTTGATTTTCTAAAATTGTACCTTGTCAGTGCCAAAGTGAACAGATGCTTTGGTGGTGGTTCCCTTCATGATCAAGGTTATACACACATTTTTCACATAGCAAAAAAGTCTTTTCATTATGTCATTTTCAATATCTGGTTCTACAAAAAATATTTCTCCTATTTCCCTATATACATTTACTTAATAATTTCTTTATTCTATGTAATAGCATAGTACACATATGTTGTTTCTTTTATATTTCCAGTGTTAGGAGTTAATGTTGGTGCTATAATTAGAAACCAAATGACTTTCAGAAATAGTGCTCTATAGACTGTGGGAATATAGAAGACTGTTTGTTAGTGAGAAGAGAGTAACATGGGTGCAACGGCCTTCCGTGGTTTTGTTTTTCTTCTTGTAGCATGCAAGTATGAAATCAGACAAACTGAAAATTCAATTTACCTTCATATAATCACTGTATGCTTTCCCACACCAATTATGGGCCTAAATTACAAAGGTGGAGTTCTTATTATTCGGTATATGATTTTTACCTTAGTGGTGGAGAATCATTTCTGAAGTTTTTTGAAGAGTTTTCACCTCCAATAAGCTCATCCTTATAAGTTTTCCTGTTTTTCTCTCTCCTCCTTTCTCTTTTGTAAGATATCTATTTTTAAGGTATTTAAGATATTTCAAGTTAAACATGCCAGTTTCAGTGAAACTCACAATGTAGGAAACACTGTTAATCTGTGGAATATTTTGAGACGATTTTGCTTTAAAATGCCTTGTTGTGGGTATCCTTGTCTAGATATTTGCAATGCTATTCTCTTTGTTAATGATTTATATTTTGTTTTCCAAGTGTTTGTCTATTTGTTTGTTTTGCTGACTTACTTGCTTATTTGTTTTAGCATGAAAACTGTATCCATTAGTTTTGGTTAAGTTATGCTATAGTAATGAGCCAGTCTCAAAACTCAAAAACCTACAACTACAACTTCTTCAATTATATTTGATGTCTTTTGTGGGCTGTCTGTGTTTTTTCATGTTGGGACCTAGGCACGTCCTCTATGGGGAACGTACTAAATCTCAAGGAAAAGGGAAAGGAAGTCATGGTGATACCATGTGATGACTCTTAAAACTTTGGTTGAAAGTGGTTCTCATCACTTCTGCTCACATTTCTTGGCCAAAGCAAGTCAATTCCTATAAGCAAAACGAAGATAAGGGAATAATTTGAAAAAATAATACAAGTCATCACAGGAATTTAAAATAAATGACATGGCCAGATGCAGTGGCCCATGCCTGTAATCCCAGCACTTTGGGAGACAGAAGCAGAAAGATCATTTGAACTCAGGAGCTCAAGACCAGCTGAGCAACATGATGAGACCCCATCTCCACAAAAAATACAAAAATTAGCCAGGCATGGTGGCATGCACCTGTAGTTCCAGCTACTCAGGAGTCTGAGGTAGGAGGATCACCTGAGCCCTGAGCCCGTGTGGCTGAGGCTGAAGTGAGTTAAGATCGCATCATGGCATTCCAGCTTGGGAGACAGAAAGAGGCACTGTCTCAAAATAAATAAATAAATAATATTAATAAAATAAAATTATAAAGAAAAAAATGAAAATATATAATTGCCCAAGACCTTTCTAAGAGTAACAACTTGCAGAAAATTTGTGGGATTGTACCTGTACTAAATGTTCCTCCTAAGGTTCTTTTCCTTGACAGAGAGTGATTCCATGGAATATTACTGTGGTTAAACAATTTGAATTTGTGCTTATTGATCTCAATCTCTGAATGTTTCTGCTCTTAGCTGGAAGGAAATACAGAACATCACCTCTTCTTTGGATGGTTTCAGTGGGTGTCTTGATCATTTTTTTACAAGGTGTAAAACATCACCATTTCCTTCACTGACAGCCTAATTCATTTATTTAATGGACTGTGATTGATTCAAAACATAGTTGCTGCCAATTATTCAGAATTTATACCACTGGACGAAAAGCTTGTTCCAGTGGCACTTGTTGAAGGTCATGTTATACCACTAAGCTAACTCCAATTCACAATGCTTGTCAAAAATAAAAACTTACCTTCTTGGACTAGATTTCTTTTCACCACTCATAATTTGAAGTCAACTAAAACGGGGCTCCTAACATCTTCCTTGCTGAAATATGTCTCTGCAGGTGGTCTCCCTTTGAGCTACAATACACCTGCTTCAAGGAACTCCTCCATGTCTATTGATATTGGCTTCAGGTTTAAGTTTGAACTTAAGATGTGTTTGTTGTCATTCCCACTCACCTGATTTTAACTAATTAACTCAGCAGGAGAGATAACGTTTTTAAGTTTAATGTCATTGCAAAGCACCTTGAGATACCACAGCATGACAAGATGACATAAAAGTTAGTGTGTATATGCCTCCACCTTCTTTTAGAGTTAGGCACCCTGGTGGTTTAGACAAATGCATTGGTTGTTCAGATGGAAACTTGATACTAAAAGCCATGGGGAGAAAAAAGACTGAATTCTAATTTGATGTTTTCAGTCTGTTAGAAACATAAAGAAATGGGGGAATCAGTTATAATTCCTATGGATCCTTGCAATCAAATAGAAACTACAGAGATGTGGAATAAATTTCTGGGACAAGTGCTTAATGATACTGTCATTCTTATCCCATCTCATCTCTTTTTATAAATACTATGGTATATTATTTTTAGCCAGCATTTGTATAAGATTAGCATTTTAAAACTTCTTTCACATAAATTATTCTTAAAGTTTCTGTAACTATGTTGTATTATTATTATCTTCATGTTACAAAAATAAATAGAATTCTAAAAGTTGAATAAAATTATCCAAATGTATAGAAATTATAAAGGAAAGTAGCATTGAGAATCAAACTCAGATATCTTCTTAACTAATGTTGCTTATGTGGATTATTTTAACAATTAAAATTGTGTAATTTTATAAGAAGTGAATGGTCTAGGAAACAAATACTATAAAAATTACACTAGTGTATATCTTGGTTGAAATATTGTGGCCTGTGTGGTGGCTCACACCTGTAATCCCAGCACTTTTGGAGGCCAATGCGGGTAGATTGCTTGAGCCCAGGAATTCGAGACCCACCTGGGCAACATGGCAAAACCCTGTCTCTACAAAAAAATACAAAAATTTAGCCAGCTGTGGTGGTACATGCCTGTAGTCCCAGCTGCTCAGAGGGCTGGGGTGGGAGGATAGATTGAGCCTGGGAGGCAGAGGTTGCAGTGAGCAGAGATTGCACCACTGCACTCCAGTATGGGCAATAGAGCCAGACCTTGTCAAAAAAAAAAAAAAAAAGAAAATGAAGAACAAAATATTTACTGGTGGCACCATAAAGCATAAACTAAGTTAAATCAAATATTTATTACATGTTGCTCTGGTTTATAAAATAAATTAGAATATATAGATATCCAAGCACTCATAATATGTATGGAATATTATTACGAAATGAAACTTGTGCATCATGGTATACTTGGAAAAGACATGTGATTTTAAATATGGGCTTATATTGATAAGAAACTCATTGCATTATCCTGTTGGATTTTGATAGTATTATGGGAAAATGTGTTACAAATTCATAGGTAACAAACTCTTCCTGTGTGCATATGAAATCAAATGAGAAAAGGCCAGTTTATTTTCATGTTTCCTATTTTTAGAAATGAAATTCTTTTAAAAAAATATTGAGTGTCTCAAAGGCTAGTTGTACATAAAGTACTTGATGATGGGCTATTAAAAGCCATGACACAGAAGAAGAAGAGAATCCAGATTCCTCAAACTCTGGGGCAAAAGGGAACATGCATGTAAAACATAGATAGAAACTAAGGTAGAACAGATATGAAAACCAACGGAGTATAGGGCCAACAAAAAGATAGTCTCTAGTTAGTATTTAAGCTAACTGCAGGGTAGTTTATAGGTTATATGCTAATATGATTAGAAGAATATCTAGGATAACACTTTGTTGTTAACTATTCAAAGAGGAAAGTGGATTACTAGATTGGAAAAAAAATCAAGATTTAAATGTCACTCCTAAACCAAAATCAGGATTGATATGTCTTCCTTTTCCTTTTGTAATTTGGACCACTGAGAATGTCTTTTAATGCTAGATTTGATTTCCCTAGAGTTAAACATTATGATTTTAGAGACATTCAAGTTTTACCTGGATGTATATGTTAATCTGTTACTCATGGAATTAAAGTGTCATAAATGAAATCACTTGACCAATATTTTTCTGAATAATATGAATTATTTAATGAACAAATTAGAATATACATTTTATTATATGTATTAGGTTGCTGGATTTTTAAATTGAGAATATTTTCAAAATAAATAGTAAGCTATGTATAGGATAACCAATGCATTATGTAGATTTAAATGTTCAGCTTGAATATATAGGTAAAGTTTCCTTTAAAAGAGTTGCTTAAATAGTATAATGTACATATTTATATTCATGAATAATACATTCTAAAGATCAGTAGTTTTTATTTTCTGCTCTTCAAAATCGGAGAGAGCTGCCTACCTGTCATTCTGAGAGAGAATGAAAAAGTATATTATTAGTAATCAGGCAATGTTTGTGGAAAATTTTTCCAATAAGGATATAAAATTTCTTAGGGATATTTATGCAGTAATAGGTATATAATCATTTACTATTAGTAAGATGTGAAAAGGCCAATTCTATATAATGGTTTTTCAGGGGTTGACATGCAAAATAAGTGATTATGTCAACAAGTGGTCAACTTAATTTGATCACTCAAAAGATATGGGGAAAACAGCCCACTCACTTTAGTCATCTTCATGACTAAATTAGCTATCATCACTTAAAAAATATTATCTGTCATTTGCTGAATGTTCACAATCTGCCTAGTACAAGATGACTTTAAGGCAAAAATCTACTCCAAAGATACTAAGAAACTTTTAGTGAAGACCTGATAAATAAATAGATTTAGACAGATATAAAGAAGCTGTGAAAGGTTTCTTATCAAATAGAACAGAATACTCCACAATGTCCTCCCAAAATTGTAGTATACCTTATAAATTGAGGAAGTGCCGTTTGGTCAAAGTATAGATTGGAGTATGAGCAATATATTTTATAAAGAGAAGCTAAAGAAGAAACAAGAGTTATAGCATTCTTAGTTTTCTATTGGTGCATAACAAATTACTGCAAAATGAGTGATTTAAAATCACACTCATTTGTGATATCACAGTTTCCATAGGTCAGTCCAGGCAAAGGTCGTCTACCCAAGGTTTCTCTAGGCTAAAATCAAGGTGTAAGCCAGGGCTAGGCTATCATTTAAGGTTCTTTCAAGGTCATTTGGGTTGTTGACAGAATTCAGTTCCCCAAACTTGTAATACTGATTTCCCAATTTTTTTGTTAAATGTAATTTGGGGATTCCTTTCAGCTCCTACAGGCCATTTTCAGCTTCTAGCCATGTAATACTCTCACGGCTTGGGAACTTACTTCTTCAAAGGCATCAGAAAACTCTTTCCCATCTACTGATAACATAGAAAAATCAGAACAGGGACTATCCCACTACTTTTCCCATATGATGTAACACAATCAAGAGAACCCTGATTCTATCATGTTTACAAAAACTCCTCGCACTCAAAGAAAAGGTATTACACAGAGCCTATTTACTAGGGAAACTTGAGGGTCATCTTAGAAATCTCCCATTGACCTTTATGCATAAAATTAATTCGAGTGCAACAAGACAAAGAAGCAAAACCTGTCAGAGCCTGCTGCAGTTTTAAGATGATTGTGAGGCTAGGGAAACAGGGATACTAGATGAAATAAAGATTATATATCTTTGAGAAATAGTTACTTAGTAGAATAAAAAAAGATAAAAGATCATTTATTGGTTGGGGAATAAAAACTAAGGGAAAATTAAGAGTAAAGGATGTTCCCAGGTTTCTGGCTTGGATGTTGGAACATTGGAAGACGTAAGAGGAAGAGAGAAAAGTTTTATGAGTGCAGGCACTTCATTTTTAAAATAATGTTTATTTATTTTTTTAAATTCGCTAGCTGGATAGATATTAGCTTATTTTGAGCAATTTGGCTACTTAGAAGTTGCTTACTCTTTTTTCTCTAGTGCACTTTATTTCTTGGTGTAGATTCAAATTACTGTCTAGTGTTATTTCTTTTGAGCCCAAAGGATGCGAACTTCTTTTAGCATTTTTTTTAAGGCACATATGCTAATGACAAATTTTTTGTTTTAAATTTTTTTATAATAACTGTATTTTGTTTTATTTTTGAAGAATGGCTTTTATAGATATGGAATTATTGGTTGGCAGGTGGTTGTTTATTTTTTTTCCACCACTGTAAATATATAATTCCCCTTCCTTTTGGCCTCTGTTGTTTCAAATATAAAATTAGCTATTAATTATAGTGGTGCTTTGCTATATGTAATGTTTCATTTTTCTCTGTCTTCAAGAAACTTTTTTGTCTTTGTCTTTAAACAATTTGATTATAATATTTAAAGATGTGTATATATTTTAATGTATCCTACTTTAAATTCACTGAACATATTGGATGTGTATATTAATGTTATTTTATCAGATTTGAAAGTTTTAAGTCATTATATATTCAAAGGTGCTTTTGATCTTTTCTCTCTCTCTTGATTAGGTCAAGCAGAAGACTAAAAAACTAGCCAGAAACTTAGCAGGGAGATCTGGAAAATGAGATAACTATAGTGAACCTTAATAAGCTTTCATATTCCTGATACTCCCATGTGAGCATGTTGGTATATTTTATGGTGTCTTATGGGTCCCTGTGGCTCTTTTCAGTTTTTTTCATTTTGTTTTTCTTTCTGTTCATCAGATTGTGTAACAGATATTGAGGTATTACCAAGTTTACTGATTCATTCTTTCATCAGTTCACATTTTCTGTTGAAGTTTTAATTTCAGTTGTACTTTTCAGTGACAGGATTTTCATTTCTTTATTTTTATAGCATCTATCTCTTTATTAATATTTGCTTTTTTGTGGTACATCATTAATACTTTCTTTTAATTTTTAAACATGGCTTGATGTGGTTCTTTGAAAATATTTATAATGGCTTTTTTGAGATTATTTTCTGCAAAGTCCAGGGTTTGGGACTCTCAGAGACAGTCTATGACTTCTTTTTTTCCCCTGATTATGAAGTGTTCTGTAAACGTCTATTAGGTCCATTTGATCTATAATGCAGATTAAGTCTGATGATTCATTGTTGATTTTCTCTCTAGACAATTTGTCATTCCTGAAAGTGGGGTGCTGAAGTCCCCAACTCTTATTGTATTGGAGTTTATCTCTCTCTTTAGTTTTAATAATATTTTCTTTATATATCTGAGTGTTCCAGTGTTGAGTGCACACACATTTACAATTGTTATATTCCCTTGCTGAATTGATCCCTTTATCATTATGTAATGACTTTCTTTGTCTCTTTTTATGATTTTTTTTCACTTACAATCTATTTCATAATAGATTTTGTACTCCTGTACATTTTTGTTTTCCACTTTCATGGAATATTTTTTTCCACCCCTTCACTTTCAGTCTACATGTGTCTTTATAGGTGAAATGTGTTTCTTGTGGGCAGCATACAATTGGGTCTTGCTTTTGATCCAACCAGCCAGTCTATATTTTTTAACTGAGGAATTTACACAGTTTCTGTTCAAAATTGTTATTTATAGATAAGGACTTATTCCTGTCATTTTGCTAATAATATTCTGAGTGTTTTGTACACCCATTTTTCCTTTATTCCTCTTTATTGATTATCTTTAAGATTTGGTGGTTTTCTGTACTTGTAACATTTGATTCATTTCTTTTTCATTTTTGTGTCTGCTCTACCAGTGAGTGTATTAGTCCATTTTCATGCTGCTATGAAGAAATATCCAACACTGGGTAATTTACAAGGAAAGAGGTTTAATTGACTCACAGTTCTGCATGGCTCGGGAGGTCTTAAGAAATGTAGAATCAAAGTGGAGGGGGAAGCAACACGTCCTTCTTCACATGATGGCAGGATAGAGAAATGCCAAGCAAAGTGGGGAAAGTCCCTTACAAAACCATCAGATTTTGTGAGAACACACTCACTATTATGAGGGCAGCAGCATGGGGGTAACCTCCTCATGATTCAATTACCTTCCGCCATTTCCCTTCCACAACACATGAGGACTATGGGAACTAAAATTCAAGATGAGATTTGGGTGGGGACACCACAAAACCATGTCAGTGAGTTTTATACTTTCATATGTATTCATGCTGATAGATACTGTTTTTGTTCTTCCAGATGTAGGACTTCCTTAAGCATTTCTTGTAGGGCCGTCTGATGGTGTTGAATTCCCTCAGTTTTTCTTTTCCTGGAAAAGACATTATTTCTTTTATTTCTGATAGATAGCTTCATTGGGTATATTTTTGACTGGCAGGTTTTTAAATTTTTTTCTTTCTTTCTTTCAGCACTTTGAATCTATTATCCCATTTTCTCCTGGCCTATAAGGTGTCCCCTGACCAATATATTAGCCTGATGGAAATTTCCTTATTTGTGACTTGATGCTTTTTTCTTGCTGTTTTTAGGATTCTCTCTTAGTTTTTGACTTTTGACATTTTGACTATAATATGTCTCAGCAAAGACCTTTTTGGATTGAATATATACGAGAATCTTTGGGCTTTTTGTATATGGATGCCAATCTTTCTCACAAGACTTTGGAAGTTTCAGCTATTATTTCATTAAATTGGTTTTCTATGCTTTTTCCCATCTCTTCTCTTTCTGGAACTCACAGAAATTCAAATTATTTTGCTTTATGGTGTTCCATATATCAAATAGACTTTTTATTGTTTTCCATTCTTACTTATTTCTTATCTGACTGGGTTACTTCAAAAGACCTGTCTTCAAGTTCAGAAATTCTTTTCTCTGCCTGATCTTGTCTATTGTTGAAGATCTCAATGTATTTTTTAAATTCAATTCATTGAATTTTTTAGTTCCAGAATTTCTGCTTTGCTCTTTTGTATAATATATATCTATCTGTTGACTTTTGTTCTCTTGTATCTAACAAAGTTTCCTTAAGTTCATAATTGTGGATTCATTTTCAGGCATTTCAAATACTTCCTTTTTGGGATTTGTTATTGGGGAATCATTTTGTTTCTTTGGAGGTGTCATGTTTGCTTGCTTTTTCATGATTTTTATGTTGTTGTTTTGGTATCTGCATATCTGTTATAACAATTATTTCTTCAAATTTATGGGTTGGTTTTTATTGAAAATACTTTTTTGTAGATATATCTATAGTGCTGATTGTGTAGGGTACTTTGGATTTGATTCTGAGTCATAACAATAGGGTAGTCTCTGTATAATTGTTTCAGCTGCAATCAACATCAGTGGTGTCTGTGAGTTCCTCAGTTGCTTATGATGCAGCTTTTAATAGAGGTTGTGGCGAGGCTTTGCTAGGGACAAGGATTCCAGGTACATTGGTCTTCCAGCTCCTGGGTGGCATATGCAGACACCAGGGTTGATAGTGGTGCACTGGGTGTGCTAGTCATAGCACCCCTAAGCTGCATACTTGGGCACCAGCAGTGGTTGGGTTGTTGGGGTGGGCTGGTCCTTAGGCCTCCAGGTGGCATGCAAAGGCACAATGGTGGCAGCAGCACACCACATGGGCTGTTCCTTGTTGCTCTGGTAGGTACGAGTGGTGCCAGCAATGGCAATAGTGGCAGCAGGTCAGCCCTAGATCCCCTGGGTGATATGTGCTGGTTGCTGGCAGTGGTGGTAGTCAGCTGGGTGAGTCAATCGGAAGGCCTTCAGGTGGCACACTTGGGTGGGAACTGGTGAAAGTAGCAGTGGGTAGGGGCTGATCCTTGGTCCCCCAGTAGGTGTGTCCAGGCACCGGCAGTGGTGGCAATGGCCTGGGCAGGCTGGTCACTGGGCCCCCAGAAAGGGCTCATGGAGACTATCATCACTGGTGATGAGGGGGATGGGGGCCTCAGGAGAGTGCACAAGGGCCCTGTCAGCAGCAGGGCAGAAGGGCTGATCCTTAGACCCCCAGACTGCACACAGGTGGCAGTGGCAGCAACAGCAGCAGCAGGCAGGCAGGAGAGGACCCCATTTGGAGTATGTGGGTACAAATGATGGTGAGCTGGGAGGACCAATTTTCAGGCCCCTGCATGGCATGTCTGGGCATTGGCATTGTTGCCAATGGGTGGTGTAAATCTGTCTTCAGGCTTCCAGACAGTACGTGTGACAAGCTGCTCCTCAGGCCCCATTAAGGCATATGCAAGTACATGGTGGCCCTGCCACCACCATAGGTGGGTTTGTTGTCAATGGTAGCAGCCCTAGGAAGGTGGGTCCTAGCTTCTGGGCAGTTAGCAATTTGGCTACCTTTGTCTTGGGTGTGGCCTCCCTGGTGAGCTGCTCTGCCTGTTCCCCAAAGTGTAGGACACTGTGTGGGCTAGAGTGCTGGGGTCCCAGCCACAACGTTGCAGCCAGTGGTGTCATGACACTGCAGTCCTCTGGGTAAATGTGGGGGAATGTCAATGGGTTTGTAGGGATGTGGATATGCAGGGAATATTGGAATCAACGACAGTGGGGACTTGGCTCTCAAAATGGTGTTATGCTGCCGCAGCTCAGGGGATGATTGGGCCCCAGCATGAATTCCGTCTCTAAAACAATGCCATGGTGTAGAATTCTGACAGCTCTCTATACTAGCTAGGCTCAGGGCCCGTGAGGACCAACAGGCTCTCCTGTGGCTAGGGTTGCAGGTGTCCATGGTGGGAATGTGGAATGGTGGGTATCTCTCACTCACGTTTTCCCTGTAATGGGTAGTCCCTCCTGGCTCAGCCAGTCCCATCTGGCCAGCTTCTTCACCTGTCTCTCCTTTCAATACCACAGAAGGTCCCTGTCACTTCCCTGCATAATTCCAATGTTCACTCTAAAATACTGTATTTGACAGCTAAGTGTGGTTAGCTACTTTGAGTTAGCAAGTTATCTACTTGTTATTCAACCACACTTGAACCAAGTGTGGTTATCTATTTGTTATTTTGTTCCATATTTGAGGAGGAGGATAGTCCCGGGCACATCTAGTCAGCTATCTTGATGACGTCTCCATTTTTTCCCTAAGTATGGATCACCCTTTCCTGTTTCTTTGCATCTGATAATTTTCTCTTAAGAACTGGATATTTAAAATAATATATTGTAACATACCTATCTACTTATTTTCCCCCATTGGCTATAGTTGATGATATTTTGTGTGTTTGTTTGTCTGATGAATATAGGGGATGAGTATACTGGTGATTATTATATTGTGGTTTTCTTTATCTATATGTAAGTTTAGAATATTCCATGTAAACTTTGAAAAAATAGTCCTTAATATATTTAATTATTCTTGCTGGAATGTTAAATAGTTTATCATGGGAATGAAAGGAATGCCACCTGGGCCAACCTGAAGAAGATAGAGGTAAATGGGACAAGCACACAAAGTACCATTACCGAGGTAATGGTAATGGTACTTCGTTATAATTACAAGCTAGCAATAGTGATTTAAATCATTGCTGAGAAACTTGCAGTATGTTAGTTAACAAAAGAAAAAAAGTAGTTTCTACTTTCTAGTTGATTCCCTGGTGTAGGCTACCTATATAGTGACAACAAGACCTTCCAAACACTACTATGAAATTATTTTATTCTATTCTCTGAAGACGGAGATGAATGCCTAAGTAATCTTTTCTCATTTTGTTTCTAATAAATGCATCTTCTCTTGCAGTGTGCACTTGCTAACGTTTCAATTATTATTATTTTCTATATCGAAAAATTTTTGTCATTTCACTGGCTAATTTCAAAATAATGCCTTGGATTAAAAGGCAAAGAGTTTGAATTATTTATTATTTTACAGTTCCACATTGCCATCATCAGGATCTAACAAATAAAAAAACAGTTGCTATTTTTGGACAGAGATCTCTCTGTTTTTATTGAACTGTTCTGGGCAAGATTTTGGTATCAGAAATTTTCAGCCAAAATGACTTTTTAAAGTGAGTCTCGGCAATAGACTCCCCATTGTATCTATATTATCTCTAATAAACCAGCCATTTAATAGTGATATGGTTAGACTCTGTATCCCCACCCAAATCTCATCTGGAATTGTAATCCCGGTAATCCCCACCTGTCGAGGGCAGAACAGGTGAAATAATTGAATCATGGAGACAGTCTCCCCCATGCTGTTCTCATGATAGTGAGTGAGTTCTCATGAGATCACATAGTTTTATAAGGGGCTTTCCTTTTTGCTTGGCACTCACTCCACCCTGCTGCCCTTTGAAGAAGATGCCTGCTTCTCCTTTGCCTTCAGCTACGATTGTAAGTTTCCTGAGGTCTCCCTAGCAATGCGGAACTGTGAGTCAATTACCCAGTCTTGGGTATTTCTTCATAGCAGTGTGAGAATGAACTAATACACGTTGCTAATACAGTTTCTGGTTCTTCTCTCGGTATGATCACTTCTGTAATTGCAGGTCTTACCATAATTATGAAAATACCAAACTGAGTTTACATATGTTTGTAAAATTCAAACATATTTAACAAGTAAGTTGTAAAGGGACATGCACCTGTCTGGAACCAATTTGGGCAAATGATAATGCATAATAATAATCAAAATATATATTCATTGAGTTTCCTATGGTTCTACATAAATATTATGGAATTAATAGTCAGGTTACAGCTGATTAGAGAGCATCAGGAAAGATCATATAATAATTAGGATTATTTAAAAAAACTAAGTATATTTGGCATGAGGGAAGTAGAAGACATTTCAAGAAACAGAAATAGCAAATATAACTATTCAGAACTTCTAGTGTTAAAATTAAGAATGTGCTTGCGAAAGATGGCAAAGTCATTAGTTTCCTGGAATATTCATAAGTTCTCACTTCTTTTTTATAATGTAAATATATGTATTTCTCTCTATTATATGCACAAGGAAATAGAGAGATATTGCTCTGCCTATCTCAGAATATTTCTTATTCTACAAATATCTGAGAAAATATACATATATTTTTAGACGTAGTTTCACTCTTTTTGCCCAGGCTGGGTGCAGTGGCACGATCTCGGCTCAATGCAACCTCTACCTTCCGGGTTCAAGCGATTCTCCTGCCTCAGCCTCCTGAGTAGCTAGGATTGCAGGCATATGCCACCACGCCCGGATAATTCTGTATTTTAGTAGAGACAGAGTTTTGCCATGTTGGCCAGGCTGTTCTCAATCTCCTGACTTCAGGTGATTCACCTGCCTCGGCCTCCCAAAGTGTTGGGATTACAGGCGTGAGCCACTGGGCCTGGCAGAGAATGATTCTTATTTTAATATTGTTGGAACACAGTTGCATTCAAAGTATGTATGTTTGACGTGCAATGTATTTTGCATGGTTCAAGGTTGCTTTTTAACCACATTGTATTTGTGATTGGAAAAGATCCAGAAATTAGGGCTGACTTTTGGCATTTCACTGAAGGTGTGCTTGACCCATTTACCTCTATCTTCTTCAGGTTGGCCCAGGTGGCATTCCTTTCGTTCCCATGATACTCTATGCATTTCCATAAACTGCAGAATATTGTATTTAAATTATAATAATATTTGTCTTTGTGCCTATTGCCCCTAAATGAACTTTGCCAAGGAGTGACTTACTTGTCTTTGCATCTCTAGTGTTGATCTAAACTGTTAAATTGTGTCTGGCATAAATTACCCTTTCTCATAAAGTGTACAATTGTGTGGTAGAATAGTTTATTAATTCATTTATTAAAAAACCTTTATTTAGTGACTATCAATGCCAGAGACTAATTGAAGTTTGAAACTAAAAATTTGTAATTTTGATTTTTACTTTAAGTCTACATTATTTGTATATATGACAAAAAGCAGGTAATATTTCTAAATTATACATAATATAAAGTTTTAGAACATATGCATAAAAAGGTAAATCAAGTTTAGCATGTTGTTGGCCAAGTTATGAATTTTGAGATTGAACATCTGTTATACATTAAAGTAAAAATAATATTAATTTCCATGATGACATCTGAAGTTCTGTCTGTTTGCTTTGAATGACCTGTTATGCTAGAACTGGAGATTTCATTTTTTAATTCTTTATTTTTTCTCTCTGTCCCTTTTGTGTGTGTGTGTGTGTGTGTGTGTGTGTGTGTGTGTAGGGATAACATAAACAGAGGTCTATTTTGTTCATTCTGAAGTTAACAAAACTAATCTCTGATTCAGAAATTAGAGGACCCAAATAAAAACCTTAAAATTATCCTTAATAATAGTAGAAATGGGATAATTTCCCCACCTGTAATATGAGATAATAATTCCTATCTCAAAATGTCGTTGTGAGAACTAAACCAGTTAATATAAATTAAATTGCAAAGTGAAAATGATATAAGCATAAAGCACTATTATCCGGCAGACTATGTGTGCACCTCCATGGTAGCCTTCAATATTACTAAGTGTTTATGTTGAAGTAGCTGTTTAATTGCTTTGGTTTTATTTCTTTGCTTAGTCTTGCAACACTGCTTTTGTTGTTTTGTTTTTTAATCTTTGCTACCAAGAAAGGACGAGCCTGCATATATCTGTAAGAATGTCTACTTCCTAATATATACAGAATTTAACATCTTAATCTCATTAAGTTGCTTTTAAGAAAGATGTCTTTTTAAAGCGTAAACAGAAGCACATAGCATTTATCTTGAGTGATTTCTTCTTTAATTTAAAGCTCAGATTTAGAAAATATTCCATTACAGAATATGAAAAAAAAAAAACCTGATTGACAGGCAAAAACATGTATTTTATTCAGGAAAAAAAAATCTTCCAAAGTCTCTCTTTTCCTTCTTTCTTTCTTTCTTCTTCTTCTTTTTTTTTTTTTTTTTTGTTTCATTCGCTCGTGGTTGACTAGAAACCAGTACCAGGATCATCATTTAAGGAGTGCAGTTTTATGTCCTTTTTTTCCCCTAATGCAAAAAGAGGACTAGACTGAGTACCACTCAAAATTAACAGCATCTCATTAGAACTTTGCAACATTTCCCTTTGGGTGGCCACACAGGCAGGCCCACTGCTTACTGTCTTTAAAACTAAGGATGCAGACTTTTGTTAATTGGCCAGCAAGGGGTAGCCAATTTCCTGCTTCCTTCAAAACCAGGGATCCACTCTGTCATATTCTCCAGGCTGCTTCTTCTCAGATGTTTCGAACACAGTGTGGTCTGGTGAATTATACACGATTTTGTAGAATCTTTCTTTACAACTGTATCCTATGTGTTGAGCTATTACAAATGATTTTTTTAAAGTTTCTTTAGTAACAAAGAAAATGATGTAAGCATTGCTAAGGTAGATGCAGTGAAAAGTGTACATAATTCTATTTATTCTTTTTTATATACCTGACTTCTTATCAAAGAACTAAGGACACACAGCTCAGAAAACTCAGAAGTGTAAATGTGCTATTTGTGAAGAACTAAACATAATAACATTGATAACAATTCTATGGAGGATGCACTATCCAGATTCATGTGAAGCACACGTGATTCGTCATTTAGTTCTATTGTGTTCAAGTACTTTTTCTTCCCATTTCAGACGATACCAGAGATGAAATTTAACCAGGCTTTAGCTCTTTCCCCAGGGAAAGAACAATTTGTATTTGAAATGAACTATGAGTGATGAGGATCTAAAATGGTCCAGCCCTGATTTGCTAGTTAGGAAGGTATGTTTCAAATCAAATGAGACTTGATAAAGCCATTTGACAAAGAGAGATTAGCATTAAGTCCAAATGTAAACAGCTTGGGCTAGAGTAAGACTGAGTGTGGGGGCAGAAGGAAGTTGATTAGTAATTCAGATTTTATCTTGAATGAAAGGAGACTGATAGCTGGAATCCTGGCAATCTTCACCTTTTGTTGACCATCTGTACTGTGTGTTCCCCAGCAGAGAGCCAGCTCATTTGGGGACAGGAGAGCAGAAGGGCAAGCTTCTCATATGAGAGAGAAACCAAAAGCCACGCTAAACACCATCAATTAAAATACATTAGTCCTGTAGGAGCTGCCCATTAGAGTGTTGAGTGTGCACAGATGCTGCTGTTGCAAGCATGACACCAGTAATTAGGTGTCACAAGTAGGAGGACTTCACACACTATTTAGCAAAAACATCACACTATTTTTGCATAAACTCTTGCCATAACTTTAACTGCAGCTGATTTCACCAATATTGGTTAAAAGAAATATTGCCATTTTGCAGAATCCTGGACTGTTGTTGTCTAATTAGGTTTAAGACACAAAACAAAATAGATGGGATTACTAAATAGAAGGAAAAAACAAGAGTGTACTATGCTATTATAAGTGTGTTGGTTATGATAAATGTCTATACTTAGTCAAGAAAAATTAAAGCTCAATTTATTCTTATACATTTTCATGTTCCCTGTCATTGCTGACTGATGGCTTGTCTTTTGAGTGCATCTGTAATGCTTTAAAGTAAATAAAACAGAATTTGAATCTGCATCTCAATTGCTGCAGTGTTTTTTCACTTGCACTGTAACTCCTGTTAAAAAAGTCTTTACTGTTCAAGAAACTGTCCCTCTCTTTTTCATTTTTAGTCTCTCCCTCTCAATTTCTCTTTCTCTCTCTAATATATTACTCTTTTCACAAAATTCAGAGGAAAAACAATAAAATGATTCTGAATGATACTACAGAGTCTATGTGATGTAGACTGGGCCACCCAGAATGGGATATTGTTAGCAGGTTCTCTGTCGACTAGCATCAGTTTTCTAGCTGAAAAACATCATACATACAACAGACCCTTTTCTTCCTTCTGTCTTGAAGTCTCAAGGAAAAGATAATGAAAGGGCAGAGTGCTCCTCCTCCCCAATCCAGGGCTATATAAATACAAAATCTGGCCGTCTCAAACATCAACATATCACGGCAAACCTCTCAAGGGAATGGGGTGCACAACATGTAGATTAATAGAAAAGACAGATTAAAGGAATCATTTGGGCATCCCTGGTGTTTCCTTCCTGCTCCCCACACATCTCCTTTGTAAGAGCTCTCTGCGTTACTCTCATTAGAACAATCTGTACAAGCCCCTATATCTTTCAGGAAGAGCATCACAGTAAGAAAATGGGAATCAATGGTGAAAGCTTCAAGAGGACAATCAGGCAGTCCCCAGGACAGTGAGGAGGCAAGGAAAACAACAGCCTGTGAAGCTTGACAAGCTTGAGTCAGATGCTGCTTTGGGACTCCTGTTGCTTGGCGTCTGACTCCTGAAATAAGAACCTTGTTCTTAGGGGAGGCCACAGCCCTGTTGTCTTTATTTAGGATGCATACAGCTGCCCAAGGTAGAGGTCCAGAGTGATTTAGAGAGGATATTTCACACAGAAATTATAACTTGACCATTGGGAAGACTAAAAATAGAATAAAATACCACAGAATCTGTGAGTGTATGTGCATGTACATGTGGGTGTGTGTTTAGGTCTGTGTATGGGGACCATGTGTGTAATCAATAATCTAGCAGCAGTGGTTTGTAGTTCTCCTTGAAGAGGTCCTTCACATCCCTTGTAAGTTGGATTCCTAGGGGAGTGGGGAGGGACAGCATTAGGAGATACACCTAATGCTAAATGACAAGTTAATGGGTGCAGGAAATCAACATGGCACATGGATACATATGTAACAAACCTGCACATTGTGCACATGTACCCTAAAACCCTAAAGTATAATAAAAAAAAGAAAAAAATAATAATCTAGCAGCCTTTCACTGAGCTATTTAGCTACAAGTCTAGGGAAAAAAAGAAGATGTTCAAGAGATAAATATGGTTGATCATTTTATTTTTATTATCTATTGTGTTCTTAGAAAATCTATCATGTTCTTAGAAAACAATTTTTTAAATCATATTTTAAAATTCTGAATGTTTAAGTTCATTTTCCCAAATTAAGCTATCAAGACACCACAATATTAATCTATATAACTTGTCGGATATATATATATATATATATAAAGATTATATATATAATCTTTAAAATCTTCAAACATATTCTAAATGTGTTCTACTAATTAGAGGTCAAGTGAAAAAGATCATAATTGATGTGTCAGGGTTTCTTATTGCCATCTATGAATAAAGAACAGAAATTGAAGTGGCAATCTAATTGCTTTGAATACAAACATCATATTATTTCATTGGCTTGGTATTTGCATAAGATGATTAGTCCTCTCACCAGTTGAAAGAAGCTATCAGCACTAAAGAAACAATTAAAAGTATTTCTGATCCTATGAGGCACAGGCTAGTAAAACTCACTCCCTCTTGGGAGAAAAGTGCTTGTCCATATGAGGTAAATTATCTCTCTAAGGGAGCCAAATGATGATAATGATTTTCAGAGGCCAAGTAATAATTCAGCGACGAGCAAAATTTTTCCATGGCAAGTATGAGTTTAGAGTATTTATAGATACCCCCAAGCCTTTCACATTAGAAATATAGCAAATGGCCCAATAATTTGCTATTTCTAAACCTAAATGCATTTACCCAACGTATAGCTGGTTATTGGAGATCATAGCAATGTTAATGACATGAGTTTGCTGGCTCTGTAGGTGTGCATCACATAGAGGCTTGCTGACATCATTTAAAGCTTTAAAACCTAACGTATTAGGATATGAGCTACTCAAGATTACACATACACACACAATGGTAATTGAGTAATTATACATATGTCACACACATTTATCTATTTCATCTTAAGTATACAGCTAAGAAGTCTACAATCATTCAGTCAGGAATTTTGCAACTTGTCATGAAATGTTCTTTCATTTTGTTTTCATTATGGAGCTAACTACAGTGGAAGCCGAGGTGATAATAGAAGAATATTTGTTTCCAATGTTTTCTCTAGCTTCTTTATTAGGGGTATGTATTATTGGATCAATCTCATTTGCAGGCTTTCTAAATAAATTTACAGATTTCTATAGAGTTGATGGACAATTATGCCTATGGGCAGTGGGTATTTCAAATGGTAGCAAGCAGTGAGTTTTTGCTGCTGAGTTGTTATTTAGTTCTGGTGAAGTCAGTGAAACAGAAAACATAGCTGAGTCTTCAATAAAACTTAAGACACAGTCTTCCTTCAAAATTACACTTTGATTGAAGTGCAAAGGTTCAAAGCCAAAACAGCTAAATATATAGGAGAGAAAATAGTCCACGTTCTCAAGTAATGAAAAATATATCAATTTATCACACACCGTATATTCTTCTAGTTTGACTTCCATTCTTTGTAAAAGCAGAAATAAATTGTAGATATCTTTCAAGGCAACTTGAAAAACTATTGCAAACTCATCTCTGGTACTGATCCTGCATATAAAATTGCAGAGAAAAAGGGAGCTGGGTTGAAATAAGTAGTAACCAGCAAAAGTATAATTTTAATACTAAAACTATAGAAATGGCATAGCATCATTATATATTATTATAATCTTTCTTTATAATATTTAATTAATTTCTTTAATATTATCTACATTTGCAGATCCTTCCTATAAGGGGATGAATCCCATGAAAAGTTATCTTCTCTACTTCTCAGACATTTTAAATCTTATAGCCAGAACCTCAATAAATTCTAGCATATTGAAATAACTTCATAAGATTTTCATCAGAACATCCTGTTTCTTCCTGAGTTACTATTTTATGCTTCCACTAATTTGGGGAACATGAACTTAGCATCAACTTCATATTATTTTCTTGTTCTCTGCAAATGGCATTCTCCTGTGTTCCAAAACAACCTGATATATGTTATGAACTCTAATAATTCAAATCCTCTTGAAATAACCTCTTTCTTGATGAAGTAATAAAAATGACCATTTAGAAGAATAAACTTGTAGGAATCAGCAGAAAAATCCAATAAGAGTAACGAAGAAAGAATAACATCACCTAATATTTTTTAAAGTACTATAAAGCTGTGATAATTGAAACATTGGTAACTCAATCAATGATGTAGAGATGACTGGTTAGTCATTTAGAAAAGCAAGTAAGTAGTTTTCTAACCTTACTTTGCATGGGTTTATAAAAAGTCATGTGGTTCAACAATTTAGAGGTAAAACAAAAGTAACATAAAATTAGTTTAGGAAAGCATTGCAAGATTTCTAATATATATTATTAAGTGAAAAAAAGTAAGACAAAATGCAGAACTTAGGTAAGGATGTAATTTCAGTTCACTGATTTATGTGCTTATGTGTTTGTACACACATTGGATGTTTTTGAGGAGAACCACGATGCAGTCAACATGGTTGACAACACGGGGGACAAAAAAAAAAAAAGGAGTACAAGAAATAGGTTTACACAAACGACTTACTTTTCTCAATATACCAATTTATACTTACTGAACTACTTAGCCTTAATATGTATATTTTCATAATAAAAATTCACACTAGCTAATAAAACAAGAAAATATATTCTACTTCAAGATTTTCATTGATAATGATATAAATATCCTCACTGCCTTTCTTTATACATACTATACAATACTTTTGCCCTATAATGATCAAATGATGATATTTCACATATCTGTCACCTTCAGCGTTTATCATTTTTTATGAAAACATCCAGAATATTATCTTCAAGTTATTCAAAATATACACTATAATGTGGCTTACTACACCCTATTGTGCTATAGAACACTGCAAATTGTTCCTTCTATCTAGCTCTAATTTTGTACCCCTTGACCAATCTCTTTCCGTCATTCCCTCTCTTATTCCCTCCCCAACCTCTGATAACCACTATTCAACTGTGTACATCTATGAGATAAGAAACTCTGTCATGTGTGGCAACATGGATGAACTGAAGGACATTTTGATAAGTGAAATAATTCAGGTACAGAAAGAGAAATACTGCATGATCTCACAAATAGGTGACTTATTTCACTTATCTGCCAAATTTTAAAGGATTGATAAAATGATCTTTTTTAATATGCAATGTGTAGAAACCAAAATGCTTCATTTTTCTATATACACTCAGCAATATTTACTTATCAAGTTTGTCACTGAAGACTTCTTTATCTCCACAAGGGCCAGGCCATTTTTTTTGAAGTTCTTTTTTTTTTTTCTTTTTTTTTTCACTTTTATTTTGGGTTCAGGCATACATGTGCAGGTTTGTTACATAGATAAACTCCTGGCATGGTGGTTTGTTGTAAAGGATATTTTGTCACCCAGGTACTAAGCCTAGTACCCGATAGTTATTTTTTCTGTTCCTCTCCTTCTTCCCACCCTCCACCCTCAAGGAGGCCTCAGTGTCTCTTATTCCCCTTTATGTGTTCATGTCTTCTCATCATTTAGCTCTTACTTATAAGTGAGAACATGCAGTATTTAGTTTTCAGTTCCTGCATTAGCTTGCTAAGTATAACGGCCTCCAGCCTCATTTATGTCGCCACAAATGGCATGATCTTGCTTTTTTTATGGCTGCATGGTATTCCATGATGTATACATACCACATTTTCTTTATCCAATCTGTCATTGATGGGCATTCAGGTTGATTCCATGTCTTTGCTATTGTGAATAGTGCTGCAATTAACATTCATATGGATGTGTCTTTATGGTGGAATAATTCATATTCCTCTGGGTATATACCCAGCAGTAAGATTGCTGGGTCATATGGTAGTTCTGTTTTTAGCTTTTTCAGGAATTGCCACACTGCTTTCCACAATAGTGAAACTAATTTACATTTCCACCATCAGTGTATAAACATTCCCTTTTCTCTGAAACCTCACAAGCATCTGTTATTTTTGGACTTGTTAATTATAGCCATTCTGCCTAGTGTGAGATGATATTTCATTGTGGTTTTGCTTTGCATTTCTCTAATGATCAGTGATATTGAACTTTTTTTCACATGCTTCTTGGTGCCTCTATAATCTTGTTCATATGCTTGTATGTCTTCTTTTGAAAAGTGTCTGTACATGTTTTTTGTCCACTTTTTGATGGAGTTGTTTTTTTCTTGTAAATTTGTTTAAGTTCCTTATGGATGCTGAATATTAGACCCTTGTCAGATGCATAGTTTGCAAATCCTTTCTCTGATTCTGTAGGTTGTCTGTTTACTCTCCTGATAGTTTCTTTTGCTGTTCAGAAGCTCTTAAGTTTATTTAGATCCCATTTGTCAGTTTTGCTATAAGCATGTTCCTAATCTTAACCTTTCATAAGGATATCCTTCATCTAGAAGGTCTTAAAAGGGAGGCAAGAATGCTTGGAGTAGCCGGGCGCAGTGACTCATGACTGTAATCCCAGCACTTTGGGAGGCCGAGGCTGGCGGATCACGAGGTCAGGAGACCCAGACAACCCTGGCTAACACGGTGAAAGCCCGTCTGTACTAAAAATATAAAAAATCAGCAGAGCGTGGTGGTGGGTGCCTGCAGTCCCAGATATTCGGGAAGCTGAGGCAGGAGAATGGCATGAACCTGGGAGGCAGAGTTTGCAGTGAGCCTAGATCACGCCACTGCACTCCAGCCTGGGCGACAGAGTGAGACTCTGTCTCAAAAAAAAAAAAAAAAAAATCCCTGAGGAATTGCCACACCGACTTCCACAACGGTTGAACTAGTTTGCAGTCCCACCAACAGTGTAAAAGTGTTCCTATTTCTCCACATCCTCTCCAGCACCTGTTGTTCCCTTACCTTTTAATGATTGCCATTCTAACTGGTGTGAGATGGTATCTCATTGTGGTTTTGATTTGCATTTCTCTGATGGCCAGTGATGATGAGCATTTTTTCATGTGTTTTTTGGCTGCATAAATGTCTTCTTTTGAGAAGTGTCTGTTCATATCCTTTGCCCACTTTTTGATGGGGCTGTTTTTTTCTTGTAAATTTGTTTGAGTTCATTGTAGATTCTGGATATTAGTCCTTTGTCAGATGAGTAGGTTGCAAAAATTTTCTCCCATTCTGTAGGTTGCCTGTTCACTCTGATGGTGGCTTCTTTTGCTGTGCAGAAGCCCTTTAGTTTAATTAGATCCCATTTGTCAATTTTGGCTTTTTTTGCCATTGCTTTTGGTGTTTTAGACATGAAGTCCTTTCCCATGCCTATGTCCTGAATGGTATTGCCTAGGTTTTCTTCTAGGGTTTTTATGGTTTTAGGTCTAACATGTTAGTCTTTAATCCATCTTGAATTAATTTTTGTATAAGGCGTAAGGAAGGGATCCAGTTTCAGCTTTCTACATATGGCTAGCCAGTTTTCCCAGCACCATTGATTAAATAGGGAATCCTTTCCCCATTGCTTGTTTTTGTCAGGTTTGTCAAAGATCAGATAGTTGTAGATATGCGGCATTGTATCTGAGGGCTCTGTTCTGTTCCATTGGTCTATATCTCTGTTTTGGTACCAGTACCATGCTGTTTTGGTTACTGTAGCCTTGTAGTATAGTTTGAAGTCAGGTAGTGTGATGCCTCCAGCTTTGTTCTTTTGGCTTAGGATTGACTTGGCAATGAGGGCTCTTTTTTGGTTCCATATGAACTTTAAAGTAGTTTTTTTCAATTCTGTGAAGAAAGTCATTGGTAGCTTGATGGAGATGGCATTGAATCTATAAATTACCTTGGGCAGTATGGCCATTTTCACGATATTGATTCTTTCTACCCATGAGCATGGAATGTTCTTCCATTTGTTTGTATCCTCTTTTATTTCATTGAGCAGTGGTTTGTAGTTCTCCTTGAAGAGGTCCTTCACATCTCTTGTAAGTTGGATTCCTAGGTATTTTATTCTCTTTGAAGCAATTGTGAATGGGAGTTCACTCATGATTTGGCTCTCTGTTTGTCTGTTATTGGTGTATAAGAATGCTTGTGAGTTTTGCATGTTGATTTTGTATCCTGAGACTTTGCTGAAGTTGCTTATCATTTAAGGAGATTTTGGGCTGAGATGATGGGGTTTTCTAGATATACAATCATGTCATCTGCAAACAGGGACAATTTGACTTCCTCTTTTCCTAGTTGAATGCCCTTTATTTCCTTCTCCTGCCTGATTTCCCTGGCCAGAACTTCCAACACTGTGTCGAATAGGAGTGGTGAGAGAGGGCATCCCTGTCTTGTGATGGTTTTCAAAGGGAATGCTTCCAGTTTTTGCCCATTCAGTATGATATTGGCTGTGGGTTTGTCATAGATAGCTCTTATTATTTTGAGATACGTCCCATCAATACCTAATTTATTGAGAGTTTTTAGCATGAGGGATTGTTGAATTTTTTCAAAGGCCTTTTCTACATCTATTGAGATAATCATGCAGTTTTTGTCTTTGGTTCTGTTTATATGCTGGATTATGTTTATTGATTTTCATATGTTGAACCAGCCTTGCATCCCAGGGATGAGGCTAGAAATACCATATGACCCAGCCATCCCATTACTGGGTATATACCCAAAAGATTATAAAACATGCTGCTATAAAGACACATGCACACGTGTGTTTATTGTCGCACTATTCACAATAGCAAAGACTTGGAACCAACCCAAATGTCCAACAATGATAGACTGGATTAAGAAAATGTGGTACACATACACCATGGAATACTATGCAGCCGTAAAAAATGATGAGTTCATGTCCTTTGTAGGGACATGGGTGAAGCTGGAAACTATCATTCTCAGCAAACTATCACAAGGACAAAAAACCAAACACCGCATGTTCTCACTTATAGGTGGGAATTGAACAATGAGAACACATGGACACAGGAAGGGGAACATCACACACCAGGGACTGCTGTGGGGTGGGAGGAGGGGGGAGGGATAGCATTAGGAGATTTACCTAATGCTAAATGACGAGTTAATGGGTGTAGCACACCAACATGGCACATGTATATATATGTAACAAACCTGCACGTTGTGCACATATACCCTAAAACTTAAAGTATAATAATAATACTAATAAAAAAGAATGCTTGGAGTAAGATCGTCCTTTTCCAGCTCCAGTTATTCGCTGGAAGGTATGACATGAGGTCATCGGATCCCCTCTTTCTCACTGTCTAACCTCACCACCATCATTTGCCATGAAACTCATTAAGCCTATTTTCCAGGATTTTTAAACTGATCACCATGAGAAGCCCTAAATTCTCAGTCCCTCCCATCCAGTTCTCCTATTCTGTCCCTGTCTGCCATACTTCTTTACCACCTTAAACTTTTCCACCACTCTGGAGTGCAGAGTTCATTCCATCTCCTCTTTGTGCCCACATTCTCAAACTCTTCAATTTCCCCTTGCCTTCTAGCTCTAATTAAAACCTAGTTGTTCTCCAAAAACTCTATTTCCTCCTTTTCCTTCTCAATTACTGGAAGTTCACTCTCCATAATTCATACTACTAGACCTAGCAATGGAGTAGATGTCTCCATTACTTCTCAGTATTTCTTCCAAGCCCTCTCTCCCTCTCTTCTCTAAAGTTCCTAAACTTTGAATCCCAGGTCTTTGCACTATATTGCTAATAACCTAACAAACCTCAAGTTTAGTCATGCTCATCTCTCAAGTATTTCAGTTTTTGGCTCTCTCTCTTCCTCACTGCTCCATATTTAATTATTTATAATTTCAATGTTTATGTAAACGATCCCACTTTTCCTCTGTAAGAGATTCTCAAGTAGCTGAATAGCTGTCTCCCAATGGCTGTGCTCCACCCAGTTATTCTTTTCATTTCCATGGCTGTACCTAGACTGGATCATTAATCATTACTAATTACTGTAACCCTTTCTGGATCTTAATTTTATTCATTTTATTGCAAGATTTCCAGCCTTTTTTTCCAGCTCACTTTCTCTGGTCCTCAACCTTCTGCAATCTTTGTCTTCTCTTGCTTTGCCACGTCAAACATCAACCTGAGCTAAATCCAAAACTCTCTTCACCCTAACCTTGTACCATGCAGCTGAATATGGCTAAAGAAAAAATAAACAATCATGTTTCTATTTCAACTTTAAATGTTGGATGATTGATGTTCAGTGAGCCTTTAGCCTTGCCAGACAAAAACAGTACACCCCCCATCTCTACATAGTCTCTCACTATCCCAGAAGACTACTTCCCACCTTGTCCTCTCTTCTTCAATCTCTACTTCCCCACCACTTTTCTTATGCTCAGCCAAGCAGTTCATTTGTTTCATTGAGAAAATACAGAAATTAGAAACTTTCACAGACTTCCCTCCTTCCCAAAACAATCATCTGCAACCATTTTCACTGTGTACTCTGTTTTCTCAGCAGTTTCTATAGATGAGTACATTGTACTAGATCCTATCTCTTGTCACATACTTAAGAAGATAATTTCTTCAGTCTTCTCTCCTACTTCAATGTTAACTCTGTGTTTCCGAGATAATTCCACTGAACACAAAACAGGATACTGAAACTGGAAAAGTTCCATTGTTCCTCTTGCAGGGCGTATGATGGGGGTGTGGCTCACCTTTCTGTGCCTTGCTGCTCAAACTTCTAGGGGAGCATGCAGACAGGAAGGCTGTGGGGTTCCAACCCCACCACAGCCTCTAGGGTGAATGTTTACAGCTCCTGAAGCCCCAGTGGGCCTGTGTTACAGGGCACTCTTTTAGTTTAGCCATGTATAGGCGGCTTGTGTTAGCTCAATTAGACCAGCTTCCTTATCAGAAGGACAGAGGGATTTCTGTATCTTGGGGTTTCTTGCCTTGGTGTACTGGAGGAATCAGATCATACGTGGGCTTGCAGAATGAGTGCAAGGTTTTATTAAGTAAAAGTAACTCTCAGCAGATGGGGGAGCCAGAAAAGACATGGTTTTCCCCTGGAGTTGGGTGGCTTTGCGGCCCGGGCTCTCCTCTGACTGCCCTGGCCAAACTCCAACTCCTTCCACCAGTCGATGGCCTGATGGACTGCAGGCATGCTGGTGTCTGTTTGTGTGCTCTTCAGCCAGCGTGCTCCCCCCATGTCCTCTCAACATCCAGCTGCTTCCGTCTTCTTCCGTCGATCTGCTCCTCTTGATATCCAGCTGCCCGTGTGTGCCTTGCTAGGGTTTCAGGGTTTTTTTGTTTGTTTTGTTTTGTTTTTGTTTTTGTTTTTAGACGGAGTTTCGCTCTGTCACCAGGATGGAGTGCAGTGGCAGGATCTTGGTTCACTGCAACCTCTGCCTCCAGGGTTCAAGCAATTCTCCTGCCTCAGCCTCCTGAGTAGCTGGGACTATACGTGTGCGCCACCATGCCTGGCTAATTTTTGTATTTTTAGTAGAGACGGGGTTTCACTGTGTTGGCCAGGATGGTCTCGATCTCCTGACCTCGGCCTCCCAAAGTGCTGGGATTACAGGCATGAGCCACTGGGCCTGGCAGGTCTCGGGGTTTTATATAGGCACAGGATAGGGACCTGGCAGGCCATGGCAACATTTGGGCATGAAGGCAGGAGTGCCTGTCCTCACCTAGTTCTGTAGGGGTGGATCCTAACCAGAGACCACGCCCTCCTCTACCCAGTACTTCCTGTCCCCCTTTCTGTACCATGTTCTTCCCTTCCCAGTACTCCCCTACGAATACTTTTTCATCTGTATTAAATGATAAAAATAATAATATAAGAACCTTGCATTGATGGCACTACTTTGCAAGTCAATGCCTTACACTCATTACAGTAACACATCTCAAAAAGTTGGCTATCTCCAATTCTTCTCATCACATTCTCACAATCTTTTATAAACCCAATTAAAGAAGGATTTTCCCAACATGTCTCCATAGATATTGATTTTATCAAGGTAAGTAATTATCTTCATGCACTAAATCCAGTCCTTCTTGACCTCTCAGTAGCAAAGTTGATAATTTCCGCCTTTTGAAACTTTTTATTCACATCATTTTCATATTTTCCTTCTAATTGTCTGATCCACTGGCTCCTCCTCCTAATTCCTTTTGTAAATTTCTGTTCAGAACAAACCATTTAATGTTGGAATGTCCCAAGGCTCTGATTGTGATCTTTCTTTTTCTGTATTGACACCCCTTCTTTATTTCTTTCAGTCTTAGTCTTAAATAGCTTCTATATTTGGTAATTCACAAGCATATATTTCCACTCTGAATCTTGCCCTGCAATTTGAAACAAATTTGCCTACTCAAATCCCCCATTTGAATAGCTAACAAGAAATCTGATGATCATATCTCAAACCAAAGTTTGATATCCCTCCTGCTGTAAAACTAGCATTCTCCATCTAAGTTGATAGCCACTTGCTCTGGTCCACTTTCTCTGGTCAAAACCTATGGAGTTATTCTTGACCCTTTTCTAACCTCCAATGCAACCATGCTAATCCGAGCACTACAGTTTCTTATCTGGATATTACCAAGACTCTTTCCTGAACCCTATGCTATCTTCCCTGTCTTCCTTATTTTGTATTTTCAACATGGTAATTGGAGTAATTGTATTGAAATACAGGTTAGATTTCACTGTTTTTTAAAGGCTGCAATGGTTCCTCAGTTCAGCTGGAGTTTAAGCCAGTCTTTACTGTAGCTTCCAAGAGCCTGGCCCTCTGATTACCACTCTGATCCCTTTTGTCACTACATTTCCTGCTGCCTATTTGGCTCCACTCTCCCCCTGCCCCTTGTCAGACCTACTCCTTCCTCAAGGGCTTTTTCTTGCTGCTTTTCCTACTTGGAAATTTATTCTCCTGGATAGTCACATGACTCACTTGCTCACCTCTCTTAAGTCTTTGCTCCAATGTCACCTTCTTTCAGTGAGGTCTTCCCTGAAAAACTTGTATAAAATGTCAAAATGTTCCTCAGTTGACAGCTCTTATCCCAGTTCCTCTTGTTGTTTTCTCTTTTTAAATCGCCTTTTCTAATGTAGAATACAATTTTTTTGTCTTTTTAGTGCCAGTTTCACCTCCCATAATATAAAGTAAGATGTATGAAAATGAGATTTTTTTTTTACCTCTGCATTCCCTGTTGAGGAGATGAACATCACTTCTTATATAAGTATGTATTTTTGTTATTGCTTACTGTATGTAAAGCAGATATTTAACAGTGACTTTTAGACAGTGAGGAAACAAGTTTGAGAAGAACAAGAATAGACTAGTGTTACACCAGAAACTACACTGCTTTGTAAATTTAGCTTCAGTTCCAGGCCTGAAGGTTAGATGAGGTGTCTCACTCTTTTGTTCTCTAGAAGACATATACTGTCACATTGGAGGAAAATAATTATAATATTTTAACTTTGACACTGTGCTCATCAAGGTGTAGAACTGAATTTTCATAAATTTAATTGCAAATTATTTAACATATCTATTAGCTCAATTCCTATTGACTATACTGATGCCCAAAGATGCTGGCATATGCCTCTGAAAGTCCACTGAGCCTACTAAAAAAATGGAACAAAAAGCTCTACTATGTAAAAATTACTCCACCTCAGATATGCAAGTGTGTTCTACAGATTGTTTCTATAGTTTTAAACTCCTTTTGACATTTGAATATTAGAAATTACTTGCACTTATTAACCACTTATATGTTATTTATTAGAATGTCTCCAGTGACAACTCATTCACTGAAAAGTCAACTGTTCTGAGTTTGCAACACATTTGATTTAATCATCTTTCTTTAATTAATTTTGGTTTTATTAATATCTTGCTCTTTCAAGTGAATGTCTGAAATTCCTTTTTAAGTAAGCTTTCTAATGATAATGTATTTGTCAAATGATCTCAAGCAATTTGTACAATTTATATACAGATGACCCTTTTATATATCCAAGAAGTTTAATAATCCCATAAAAATAATAGCTATTTTTAGACAATGTGAGAAAACTGGCCTTGGTTATTTTTAGCTAATACAATGACTTAATTAAATCACTCTATAGTCAATACAATTGATTGCCTTGCTGTAGAATATAATGAACAGACAAGCTAAGGCCAAAATAAATACAGATGTGTGTTTGTGTATGTGTGTATGCATGCATATGTATGTGTGTACATGTGTATAGCCTGCATAGACACAATTATATAAAGACTTGTATTAAAATACACATGATTCTATATTGACTTATCTCAAGATTTTACTCTACGATTAGTAATATGTTCTCTCAGTGACTCATGATATGATAAATGATTGATATTTAGTCCCTCAGCTATTTTTCAGAAATGTTATGCAGTAGTATGAAACGGAATGTCACCTATCAGATGAAGTTTGAATATCATCTTACCTGTCCCTGGCTGAAAAACACCACTTAACATTCCACTAACAGTGATTCATTATTCAAGTTAATGCTTTTCCCCTATTAAAATAAGAATACCCCTTGTGGAAGAGAAACATGTCATGCATTATTCAGCGGCTAATAAAATTCAGTAAAAAGTATCTTGCATTTGTGTATAATATCTCAATTTAGCTCAGGTTGTTTATCAATATTCTCAGTTTATAGCGAGTAGCAATGGAAACCAGTATTTTGCAAGAGAGAGGCTAGAAACTCACAGGACTGGGTCACTATCTGTAGAAAATTCATGTGGATGGGGCATGACAGTAAGAGGGTGAGAGTACCCAGAGGCATGTACAATCGGACAATGGGTCAGGGATGGTGATGGCAAATGAGTGTGCAGTGAAGGCAGCTAGAGAGTAGGTTAAAAAGGTGGAAGAGAGCACACCGAGAGTTACAGTAGCATATTTAATTATTTAATCTAGTGCTATCCCTGCAAGACTCCATACCATGACACATATGAAAGTAATAAACATAATTATTAATATTATTTATCTTCTGCTACTCTCCCTGAGAAATTGGTAGATTTGCAAATGTCTTCTAGCAGGAAAACATAACCATTAGAAAAGCTAATTAAAATCTGAGATTTTTATTTGGCTTGAAACCTTCACAGGTGTCAATCTTTCTTAATTAAGAATGCACTGAAAAAAACATCCATATTACTCTAAGCCATTTTGTGCACTGTGAAATTACTTTTCTTCTCTCAAGAAAATGTGAAATCATTTCTTTTTCTTAACACACATTCCAGATGTTTTAAAAGGGTATTTCTTGGAAGAGCCATAAAATCCGCAAAAGATTTCCCTGAAGTACTTTCACTTTAATAAACACCAAACAAACAAACAAAGGCAAAACTATATGTGTGTGTGTGTGTGTATGTGTAAGTATGTCTATGTGGCAAAATTAACATATGTCTTTATATAATTATGAATTTAATATAGATACAAATGTAAATAGAAACGGAATCTATATGCATATATTTAATATATGCATATTATTTATGAATTTGTTTTACTCATTTTAATATTACTTATTATTGCCGTCTTTTCAAAGAGCTCAGACAACTTCCTGCACATCTAATTCATCCTCAGTACTTCTTCAATGTAAGTAATAAAGCCCCATTAGTTTCATTTTTTTTTTACATTGAGGAAAAGGAGAATCAAATACATAACACTAGGAAAAAAGCTCTTTTTCTGTTACTCAAAAAAGGTGCAATTTTATACAGCAACCTTACAAAATCTGAAAAAAAATAATGTGATAGTTATATTTGGTGTGTGTGTGTGTATGTGTGTGTTTGTGTGTTTGCATGCTTAATAACAGTAACTGATTTTTAATACACAAATGAATCCACATGGTCAAACATAAATTTTTTTTCTAGCTCTTTCAAATTATTAGCCATTAAAGGTAAAATAATTATTTTAGTGACATCACATTTATTTTCCATTGTTTATTACTTTTATATATGTAAGTAAAGTTTCTATGTAAAACAATTAGTGACAAAGCAGAGAAAACGCTCTTCCCTCTCGTTTTCTGTGAAGAAAAGACAGTTTATATGACTTTGCCAATAACTCACATGATAAATGAAGTCAAGAAAAGCTCTGTTCAGGTGTGATGAGGTGTAAGTAAGAGATTAACAATAAATAACAATGTAATAGACAACTGATACGTACACTATGGCTAGGAAATGAAGATAATGAAGATGATAATTAATATCATTAGCATTTACTGAGATATTACTATAGAACATAATTAGCCTACCTCAACTAATTTAAATTGTGTTGTGTCTGGTAAAACTAGCAGGGACCACATTTTTTTAAAAACAAAACCCTTAATAGCACATATGAAGTTCTTTAAAACAGGTCTGGAGTCTCCTGATTCAAGATTTTAACAAGACTGATTTTTAATGTGTATTTAGTTAAACTTTTTTGTGAATTTTAATGCAAAGTTTCAAATTAAATACCAATTATCTAGTTTCACTATAAGAAACATTTTTTATCCTACTAATGGTTGACGATTTTATTTAGTATTTTATCTTTGTAGCTCAAACTAACTTACTTTATAAATATTGCCCTGAGTAATCTACTAAAATACTAACAGATCTATTATAAATTTTAATGTATTGAAAAATTGAAAGATATTGTCATTGGTATTGACTTTTTCCCTGAAGATATGGCACAGCCAGGTGTTCCTGGCATACTGGCTGAAAGATTTCTTTTCTAGTCCTCATAATTGGCCATTCTCATGCCTATGTATGAATACTACTTACAGTGATGTTTCTTTTGATGTCTTTGATATGAAATAACACTCTATTTCTGTATAATAGCCATTTTAGTTCCTCAGAACACATGCTACATATCAACAGCTGAATTACAAATGGATTCTCCACCTAAACCTAGATAATAAATAGATGTCTTTCTGTAGTAGCTTTAATGAAAGATTTCCAAGAGCAATTAATGATGTAATGTTCAAGAAGATAAGTGACTGTAATCTAGCAGATGGAATGTACAATTATTCTTATTCCATTTGTGATTGACTTGGCTGGAGATCTTTATTAGTAAGACTGTTCCGTCTTTTCAACATGTTATTAATGTCTTAAATTGGAATATTTTTCTGAGAGTACCAATAAATAGGAAATGTGAATGTTGAAACCTATGATAAGAACAAAAGAATAAACAACAAATTCTACCTATGTAAACAATTTATTCAACTTGTTTGTTGATGGGTTTGGGTCTGTGACATATGTGATATGAAATACATGGTATGGGGGAGTGGGAGAAAGAGAGAGAAAGAATGAGCATTACATGCACACTTCAAGAATAATTAGTCAATACCATTTGGACATATTGAGGAATGACGATAATGACAGAAGTGTGCAGAATGACAACCTCTTCTTGGTCTCTAAAATGTCCTCGCAAATGTACAAAATCTTATAAAAATATATACATATATGTGCAAAGTGCAAATATATGATTACATAAAACAGCATGAAAATAAGACAGAAATTAAAATTTTTGATGTTTATTTTGGCCAGAGCTTCACTATTAAGTAACTGAAAAGGATAAAGAATAAAAGTGTACAGAAATCAGCTTCTGCATGTAAAAGGGCAGAGATACCAGCAAATCATGTCTGTTGTGATAATATGTTATGTGACAGTGTTTTCTGAACCAAAACACAAATCTCTTCAGTAGACCCTAATACTTCCCCTAACAATTCTAGGCTCCTGGAAGCTATAGGATCCCTAACCATCTTTTCTCACTGAGCTTTGAGGTTAGATTTTTAAAGATGGTGTTCACGTTCTTCTAATCAGAATTTCTGCTTCCTTCCTCTATTGCCAAAGCACTATTTTCATGCCCTTATTACTGTGCTCTTAATGTAAATGCCTTACTGAATTATAAAATAAGAAAGTTGGCTGTTACAAGTTGCAGTGATAATTGTTTTCTTTTTCAGTTGAGGAAACTGAGGTCCCAGACCAAAAATTCAATAAAAAATACTGAGGGAACCAGGTTAAAAAAAAACTAAACAATAAAATTATTGAAATACTCTGAATTTCTATATTAATCATTTCTCCCTTTGTGTAAAACAACATCTGTATTTTTTTCATTTTCAGTCAAAAATTGCTACCCCAGTTAGAGATAACACAATTTTTACTTGCCTGGTGATTTTACAAGTATTCGTAAAATGAAAATTTTCCTATAAATTTTTAATGGAAAAATCCGGAGAAAACCCAGTAATTTAATATCATTGTTACAGTCAAGCAAAAGTTTGCCTCTGAATTGATATTTTTAAGCATTGGGTTGAAGCTTCATATATTACCTTCTGTAGAAAAATAGCCTGTTGCCTGGCAAGAGTGGCACCATCTTGAAGCAAAACTGCTGTGATGACTGTGTTTTGACCCCCACACACCAACGTGTTGTGCAATAAGGTCTTTAAACAATGCCTGTAGCATAGATAACCCCTCATAAAGATGCTTATTTAACCTCCCAAATGGTCACAAATCTTGGCATGAAAGCCTGAATACCTCACCAACTGCACATGTTTTACCTTAAAAGCTTGCTATATAAGGAACACTTTCTGGAGGGCAGGTGCCAGGTTTCAACATCTGGTGGCTACCTGAGACATAGCTTCTATTTTAAAGCCCCTATTATATGTTTCCTTCTGAGAAACTGGATTTGTTAGCCTCTTTCTTTGGCCTCTCAGCTCCCTCAGCCTTTTGCAGGTAGGTTTGCACAGACCTGCTCACTGTGGAACACCTTCTATCTACTACTTTGATTTATTAACTTAGATCCCAGCTTTTTTTTTTTTTCTCAAAGGGTTTTAAATGGCATTCAGATTAAGGAATCTTGAATTTTAAAGATAGAAAATTAAAGAAACATTTGCCTTGTATCCTTTCTTGGGCTATCTAAAAATCAAAACAGAAAATGTGAGGGACACTCTTATCTTACAGTGAAGAACTTCCCTCACTTTCTCTTTCTCTCTTGTAGCCAATGATCTTATGCAGAATTCTCATGTCACAGAGCCACCCAAAGGAAGTAGATTACTCTATGGAGAGACAATAACCTCTTGTGAATATGTTAGAAACCTGAGAAAGCCTCCCAGATTTATAGAAATGATGATTCTGAAGATAATATAAACATGATAATCAGGGAAAATGCAGAAATTATAATATAAATTACTAACATTAAAGAATGGAGTTGAGATGAAAAATATTATAAGTTGATAATCTTGATTTTTGTGGTTATGAATTAAAAAATATTTTTCAAAACTGAGAAGTCCAATAATGAAGATACATTGAAGTTTAAATATGTGATATTGTTCATACTGGTTGGGTGATAAATGTGGCCTAGAATTAGAGGATTAAATATATGATCTTCTCTCTGTATACTAGACTTCAAGGTCCAGTAACTAAAATCTCCTGTAAGAGCAGAGACTGTATCTACCTTGTTCAGAATTATATCTGCAGTGCCTAGCCTTTCATATATATATCAAGCATACATGTAGTTTTCAATACATATTTGTTGAATGAATTAAATAGTCCCTTCAGCCATTTTTCTTCTTAGCTTCCCCCATCTTTCATCCTCCCCATCAACTCCTACTCCACCCTGCCTCCACTTCCAGGAGCCCATTTTTCAATCAACCTAACCTTCTGCCTCCATGGTAACTTTTCTCTGATGGATATTGCTGAGGATTATTTGAAATCCTTTCTAAAAGTGTGAATTTGGGTCAGTATCAACTCCTGGTCTCTAATCTCAACCAGAAAGTCTTTGCAACAATCCCAGGGAACTTTTTTCCTCCAGAGGCTGTTTCAAGTATTTGCCATTTCTCTCCCCGATAACCAAAAACCTTCACTCTCAAGAGGCGGATGACCTCCAATGTCTTCACAGGAAAAAATAGACATAAGTGTAGAAGTCTTTAACGCCTCAGCCAACACCATAAGTGCTTTCTTACTTTCATCCATCTAAATTCATTCTCACCTATTGTGATTCCAAAGCAAAACAAAACAAGGAAAGCAAAGAAGCATCAGCTAACCAATTTCCCTGTACAATTTTCCCCTGGCCAGCTAACATGTTTCTACAGATAAGTGTTTGGAAACAGTTTGCTAAATTTATTTGCTACATTTACTTCTCATTTACCCCGTGGTTCTTTGAAAGTACCCTCTTTACTCCTATTAGAAAATTCCAGTCAGGAAGACTTTTTGGACTTTATCTTAACATCTCCACTGTCTTTGGCATCAATTGAGTTTGTTTTCTTTTCTATTCTTTTTTCCTTTTCTTTTTGTCTTGAGTTGCTTTGCATTTTTGATTTTGGTGACTGAATACATTACAGCTTTTCTTCCTACTTTTCTGCAATCCCATGTCCTTTATATGTAGTGTTCCCCTTACATGTGTACTTAGCAGTCTCTTATCACTTGATATACTTAGGGTAAGCATTCTTATACACAGTAATGACTTTATTCACCACCTGTAAGTTGATCATTCCCAAGATGAATTTGAGTTATAGGCCAGCACCCCTTTCCTCCCTGCAGATTCACTTAGATATCTGATATGGTTTGGCGGTGTCCCCACCCAAGTCTCATCTCATCTTGAATTCTAGTTCTCATAATCCCCCCGTGTCATGGGTGGCAATCAGTGGGGGGTAATTGAGTCATGGTGATGGTTACCCCCATGCTGCTGTTCTCATGATAGTGAGTGAGTTCTCATGAGATCTGATGGTTTTGTAAATGGCTTTTCCCCCTTTTGCTTGGCACTTCTCCTTGCTGACACCATGTGAAGGGAGACTTGTTTGCTTCCCCTTCCTCCATGATTGTAAGTTTCCTGAGGCCTCCCCAGCCCTACAGAACTGTGAGTCAATTAAACCTCTTTCCTTTATAAATTATCCAGTCAGGTATGTCTTTATTAGCAGCCTGAGAACCGACTAATACAATGTCTCACAGGCAATGTAGCAAACTGTTCAAAAACAACCTTATCTCCCTGCTCTAAAACTGTTTCTTTTTGCATCTGGCTATTTTCAGTTGATAACAGTACACAATCCAGAAAACAAGTTGAGTTTCCCTAGTTCCTTACTTCCTTTGTCTAGCCAACAAATCATGTTGATTCTGTCTACAAACTGTCACTTGCATTATGAATCCACCTAGTTTTAATATTCTCACTGTTGCTACCTTAGTTTGGACCCTCACCTTCTCATGTTTGGATTTGTATAACAGTCTCCTGGCTGGATTCCTTCCTTCTAGTTTTACTTTCCTTTAATCCATTATTTACACTGCTGCCAGAGTGAGCTTTTGAAAACGCAAATCTAATCATGTATTTTCCCAGCTTGGAAGTCTTATAATGACTCCCATAGCTTTCATGATAAAGTCAAACTCCTTAGCATGGCATATATGGTATTTTATGACCTTGGCATCTGTTTACTTCTTCAATTGCACTTCTTTTTATTCAATGACTTTCCAATATTGAATAAAGACCATTTACAAAAAGGATACATCTACTCTAGCCTGTGCATGTATCCCAACCCTCTATTTTGGAGGTAGCTTTCATTCATCTTTCAAAATCCAATTCAGAAGATACCTCATGCAGGGAGGCAAGTATCTTGATTCTACTCCAGTGTTGAATACTACCACTAATACCTTGCATGACAATATAATATGAAATATAATATTTTATATTCTACTTCTGCTCTGCAGTTTGCTTACTTCAATACAAAATATGGAGAGTATACATTGTGGCTTATTTTTCCTTCTTATATTCACTAAATGCTTAATGAACATATGAAAGAATGGAGAATAAGGATAGGCATAGTAGTTCTATTTATAGGGTTTTTAGGGAGTTATAGGAGGCATTTTAAATCCCAACTCACTCTAATATTTACTATTTGTGAGACCTTAAATAGTTACAGAATCTCCTGAAATTTCAGTTATTTCATAGAAATAATCCATAGTTCCTAACACCTAGTGAATGATAAAATGAGGTAATTCAAAGAAAGTACCTATTACAGTGCTTTAAACATGCTAGCTCCTATTATCCTCAGTGACAAGTGGCCACATGGACAGGTATTTTTTGTTCTACTCTAAAGAGAAGTAGAATCAATGGTTGGTATGATTACATATATTTTTCCCAATATAGGAAAAAACTTTATATAAATTTTAAGTGTTCTACAATCAAATAGCTGTCTTCTGAAGTAATACAAATGTATAAGGGAGATACACAGTTTAGTATCATAGTGTATTCAAAACAGGACAAAAATTTCAATGGGCATAAAATTTAATCTGATTCAAAATTTGAATAATCTAAAAATGATCTGAATTATGATTTATAAGGAATATAATATCAAGAAAAAGAGCAACAGTCATTCAATTTATACTATGATTGTTGAACTATATCTAGAGTTTGCAATCAATTTGAAATATTGTTTAAATGAGAAAAGAAAAGAAACACGAGGACGGTAAGGTTATAAAAACCAGTGAGATGAAGAATAGCAAAACGGAACCAGGGGAGTTTAGTTTGGACAGAGAACGGTGACAAGTAGACATTATAGCTGCTTTCAAAAACCGTAATCCAGTGTGTGGCCTTCGAGGATGCGGTTTCACTCCTCGCTTACTGATTTATAAGCAATGTGAACTTGAAGAGGGATTTAGCTTATCTGAATTTAAGTGTCTGTATTTTTAAAAGAGGAAAACAATAAATATCTCTAAAGTTGTTGGGAAGATAGAATTAGATAATTGTATATAAAGTTATTAGCTTGGTGACTGGCATTTAAGGGATGAATAAAGTGTAGAAACGATTTTTAACAAGTTTAAGCTTTTTTTCTATTGAACTATAAAGTCACAATCAAAAAAGAGGTACCAGATTAATATTAGACAGAATTTTCCAATTGCTAGAGGTAAATATGGGTAGGCAGGTATAAGTTTCCTTTTATTGGAGCTCAGTAATCACTTCCTCAAGAAAGTCTTCCTTAAATTATCAGTTACTTGTACTTTTCCTTCATAATACAACAACCCAGCTATTGTTTTGTATTTATAAAGTGTATCTCTACCATTTAAGTATAATATTCCATGAGGGAAAGAATTATTCTAACTTTATTCTACTATTGCATTACCAGAATCTAACACTTGAATGTTTGAAACAGGATAACCCCTACATACTATGTCTTAAAAGTACAATCAAAGGAGTCACAAATAAATTAATACAATCACATTCAAATAATATTTTTTGAATTAAGGAATGGCTGAAAGATACTGTTGAAGATACTGTAGAGAGGTTTTAAAAATTTGATAGTGGTTAGACAAATTACCAACTCAAGTTTTTTCTCTTGCCAAGATTCATCTAATCTTGAATGTACTCCTATCCTTGGAAATTTCTGGTAAGACTTGCTGTACATCTACCAGAAATCGTTTTTTTTAAAAAATTATTCACTGTTCACTACTTAGAAGGTTTGATTAGGTTGTCTTTAAGTCACCTTCTAACATGAAGATCCAGTGAACTATTTCATGATTATGAATTGAAAAAAGGATTATATATAAAAGTGCAAGAATAGCCTCTATCAAAGAGCAAACCTGTTCGCGGGTTTAAATTAAGGTCCAATTTTTTTCCTTTGCTGACCTGATTGGTTTGTAGATATAATAATTATTAGAATAGCCTTTTCTTTATACAGAATGGCTTCTTAGTAAGTGGTTACCTAAGTAAGTTATTTCACAAATGATAAATCTGCTAAAAATGTTGCATTAAGTCAGAAGTAGGGGGTAGCCAATTTTCTTTCCAGCTTTCAGTTACTTCGTTTATTTTCTCTCTTATCAAGAGAGTGGATAATACTGCAAGAGAGGCTCAGCAGAGCTATTGATTGGACTTCCTTGAGACACACTACAATTCTGTAAGAATCCCAGGAGGAGGAACATAAATAGGCAGCCTTTGTTCCCACAGCCTCCAATCTCCACTCCCCAGACACACCGCTCTCCCATGCCTCATAACACCGGCATTTCTAAATAAAAGATGTCATGCTATCACAAAGGAATGTACATGTGGGTTCCTTAGTTCTAGTATACCTCTAGGCTCAAATGTGTGTTGGTGGTAAGGACAGAAAGAGGTAGCACATGCAAATGAGTGGGAAGAAAACTACAAGGATAGGAAGAGGCAGCACGTGCAAATGAGTTGGAAGAAAACTATTTGGCTGCCGCAGAAACAATTGCATGTGTGATTACAGAGGTGTTCTGGAAAATCCAAGGTCAGAAAAACATCTCATATTCATGGATTAGATTGTACATGGTTTCTCAAACTCAGCACTATTGACAATTTGGGCTAGATCATTCAATTTTATGGACCATCCTATGCACTGTAATATATTTAGCAGCATGCCCAGCCTCTACACACTAGATATGAGTAGTACCTTACTCCTAGTTATGACAACCAAAAGTCTCTCTCTGTAAAATTCCCTAGGGGGCAAAATAAGTAAATTGGGAACTACTGGGTTAGAGTGATGGAGGAAATTCTCTGAGACTAGGGTAGTTTTCTGATATTAAAACCATAGGAGACTTAATTAAGCAGGGTCTGGGAGATAGATACAAAAAGTGTCTCAAATTTTCACTCTAGGACAGGGGTCCCCAACCCCAGGGCAGCGGACAAGTACCTCTTTGTGGCCTGTTGAGAACTGGGCTACAGAGCAGGAGGTGAACAGTGGGAGACCCAGCATTACCACCTGAGCTCTGCCTTCTGTCAGATCAGCAACTACATTAGATTCTCATAGGAGCAAGAACTCTATTGTGAACTGAGCATGTGAGGGATCTAGGTTGTGCGCGTCTTATGAGAATCTAACTAATTCCTGATGGTCTGAGGTGGAACAATTTCATCCCCAAACCGTCCCTGCCCTACCACAGTCAATGGAAAGATTATGTTCCATGAAGCAAGTCCCTGGTGCTAAAAAGGTTGGGGACTGCTGCTCTAGGTGCTCTCCCTGAAGGGTGATTACCTTTTATAACAGAAGGGTATCGGACCTATGGAATCAAAGATTAAATGATAAGTAGATACCATAGAATCTGATAATAAGTCTTACTGCTGACACCCTCCTCCCCACCAAAGGCAAAATAAGCACAGGAATGTGTTTAAATATTATATACATCCTGATTTTTAAGTTAGCAAATCTGTTACAGTTTAATAATATAAAGATTTATTCTCCATAACAATGGAAAAATATGAAAGTTAACATATTCAATTTCTTTTGTGACCAGGATTTTTTGACATGTGCATGGCTTTCTGCGTGTATGTATGTGTGAATATTTGTGTCTATGTGGATTTTATATACCTTTGAAAATGAGAATGGTGCCTGTTAAGATTTTTATTTTTAACATTACCACTAAGTTATTTTGTTTATTTGTTTCTGCTAGGTTTCTAGTAGATTAATATATTTAATTTAATAGGCTTTGATTAATTTATTTAACTTATTGCACCTGCATTTGCTTCTGTCCAATAACAAGACAAACTTTGTTAAGGGTAGTTTGTAAATACCCTATATCAGAAATACTACATGATGAGCACTTTGCAATTTAACTCCACATGCTAGTCTTTTCCGTATGTGCTTTATTACTCTCTCAAGGAGTTCAATACCAGACATGAATTCTCTGCAAAAGGCTAACCAGTAAGGAAAATTAAACTGACAAACAAAGGCACTGAAGCATTAAACAATCGGAAGAGTTTAGAATCTTCTTTCTTTTAGTGTGATTTTTGTAAATGATTTCAGACTTTTTCATATCCAATTTCCCAGGGGATTTGTGTCTTCCTTACACAGTAACTGTTACAAAATTCTACTTATAATATTCTCTTATGCATTCAAAATGCCCTTGAGTAATGCAAAAAAAAAAAAAATGCCCTTTAATACATTTTTGCTATAGCTACTGTAGGGGGAAAGAATATTAACTGAGATGGAATTAGGCTACAATCTGCATAGATTATATATTTTGTAGGTGATTTTGTACATGGAACATGTGATTCATATTTTATAATTTATTGCTTAACAATAAAATTCATTTCATTGTTATAAAAGGGAGATATATTTAAATTCAATTTCCCTTGGATCCGTTTACCCATTTGGCCACTCGGAGACAGAATCAGAAGGTAAATTGCCGCAGCACTTCTCTATTATGACCTGGAGTAGCATAAGCAATTGACCCTCTTGAATGTAAGAGGCACAGCAGCATACTTTGTGAATTCTTTTTTCTTTGTATTATTGGTACAGCATTTCTCTGCAAAGTTCAATGAGGTTCATTAGCTTATCTAAAGAGAATGGGACCGGTACTTTTGAGACAGCTTCTCTCTGTGACTTTTCTAATTAAATCCTTTCCATCAGATGAAGAGTTGCCCTTTTTACTTGACAAACATTTGTTCTAATTTGGCCTTGCTTGATTTTTCAGTGCTTTTACGTCCCTCTCCCCCCTCTATACCCACTAGCATCTGTTAGTCAGAAGATCACTCTGGCTGACATTTACTCTGAATGTGCTTGCTTATTAAAATATTTCAATGTTAGACAAGCTTATAAGTTGAAAAATACAATACAGTTCTGGAGCACTGGCGAAGCTCATCTTAAAGGAATGTTTTGTTGTACTGATGTGTCTTTCTTAGTTTTAATGAGATAAGATTGAAGATACTCACTCACAGATTTAGAGCCTGTGGGAAGTAAAGATACATGTTTTATAACGTAAACTAAATCCTCTCCCTTAATTTTATCTCTTAAGAGTAAGAATTCCATGTTGCCTTGGTAAACAGGGAGTCAATTTATGACTAAAATAAAAATAATATAAAGCAACAGACTGGTCATATTTGCAAGTAAAACTAAATGGTCAGTGCTGGTATCTCCCTGACTTTAGACAGAATGTGACTATTGAAAGAGTTGACAACTCAAAAATACTTAAATTACAAGAATGTTTCACAAGCCTTGAAAACACTAGTAAAAGCTCCCATGTATCTGGCTGTATGCTGACTAATCCTTTAGGAAGACTCTTCTTCATAGACAAAATGATGATGGGTAAGGTTAAGTGCTCACCTAGGAGCAAGTGAAGGTCAGGGCCCTGAGTATTCACCCTGGACTTCAGAAAGGCATGCTCTGTCAGTGACAACCCTTACTACATTCAGTTTATTCTCCTATTTTCTTTAACACTATCCAGTGCTATTAACTTGCCAGCCATATAGTCTGTAAGTAATAGGTTGCAATAGCAGCCGAAATTGACAAGTGCTTAGCCCAGAGCATGGATTGAATGTAATTCATAGGGTTCCTGAGTTAATTTCCAATACCTGTTTCATCAAGGCAGACTGATAGATGGCTGCCAGCATCTTTGGCTTTATCTGTAAATCCCTATGTCTTTTACTGCCATCATTTCGTTTTTTATACATTCCATCCCTTGCATTTGCTCCTCCCATTTCCATAACTTCAAATAGAGCTTCTCTCTAGGCACATCATTCATTTAGATTAGAGGCCCTTGCAGCTAAATGCAAGACCTTCAAATGTTATTGAAGTGTATTTTTCCATGTGGCCCTGTTTAAAGTGATGTTTCTTTAGGGACTGCTGGGTGAAATATGAAGTTATCTGGGAAAGTAAATCTAAGATGTTGGACAGATGGTGAAGCGTCAGTGCATCCACAGAAACGCATTTCATTTTTATACAGGGGATGCTCTCAATCAATTTTGGCTTGAGAAAACAGTTGCTTGTATTGCATCAGTGGCTTTTTTATTTTTTTGTCTTTAATAGATCAATAGTGAAGCTTACAATTCTCTAATAGATTTTTAAATAAATTCATGAATAAAATGAACCCAGAAAAATTCCAAAAGAAAAAAATCGTAAAAGATTAAGAACTTGTTGAAAATGGAACAAAGGTTGCCACTAACAGATCAAATGGAATGACTATTGGTAAAACACAAAACTCATTTACTCTATAGGACATGAGAATATCCATTTCTTACCTTAAGTGTGTTTTGGGAACAACAATCTTTTACTGAAGTTCTTATTTAAACTTCGCAGAATGACTGTTTTTTTTTATTGAAGGTTAAGCCTCAATTTTTGCTACATATATTTGAGATTTCTAAATCACCCATCTCAATCTTCTGCTGCTTCCTTGAGTCCTATTCTGGCTACTACTACCCTCAAATCATTCTGCTTTCATTTAGCATTTGGAAAAGAATGCTTGAAATACTGGATATGTTATCTATTGTCAAACTGCTATTTGAAATTTTTCATATGAGAATCCAACAATATTTTGGTGTATATTATTCATTCATGGGCAATATACCAGTGTCTTCTACAGTTATGATTTACCATTTAGCACATACTAAACAAGTTAAGTGTAAACTGATTTCCTCAGTCAATGTAAAGTATAATCAAATGTGGAAAAATCATACCAGAGAAGGGCAAATTAAATCATTTAGATTATTCAAAGGTAGACTTATTTCTTCAGAAGTATGAACTTTTAACAACAAGCATATGGAGATTTTCCCAAAGCGCTGTTTCCGTATTTCAAAAATGACAGACATTTTACAAATGTTTGCTTGACAATGCTGGAATTCCATTGAGACTTGCCTACAAGGTGAAAAATTATTTTGGTTAAAGAATCAAGTCCTAGAGATGAATCGAGTCCTAGCTTAATGGCATAGGCTCTGGAGCAGAGTTGGCAAGTTTATTGTTGTTGTTGTTGTTTTCTGTAAAGGACCAGTTATTAAATCTTTTTGGTTTTGTGCATCCTATGGTCTCTGTTGCAGCTACTCAACTCTGCTCTTGTAGTACAAAAGCAGCCATAGACAATACATAAACATGTAGTCATGGATGAATTCCAATAAAACTTTATTTATAAAAGCAAGTGGGGCAATATATTTACAGCGCTCTGCTCTAAAAAACAAATTTGGAGCCACGTTGGCCTGGGATTGAATTATCACTCTCTCATTGACCAATTGTGTGACTAAGTGAGTTATTCAACCCATCTGCTTATCAACATCTTCTTCCATAATTGAGGATAAGTGCAAAAGAACTTTTAAATAAGATAGTATCGTTACGTTTGTAATATGTTATTAGTGTTTAATAAATGGAAAGTATTGGTGCTAGAAGATGGCAGCACTAGCTCATTTCGAAAATGTCAAGGGGTCCACAACAGCGGAATGGGCCAGAACAGCACATGCAGGAGAAATCATTTAGATTTGCCAAGCATTGTCTTTGGAGGCAAGGGAAAAGGTTTTCAGAAAATCCAGCATCCCTGCTTTAAGGTTTTTTAGAATTCTTTCCTGAGACGACAGTAGGGCTCCAAATTGCCGTAGAAAGAATATAGTAAAATTTTACACACTCACAGTAATTGAGGTGGAACTCCTCCTGGATCATTGAAAAGTTTGAATTATATGATGCTTTTTATAGAAAACAGTTTTGTTGTTTTCAAGTACATACAGTAATTGGCAAAACATCCAAGAAAGTATTGCCAAGTAGACTTCCTGCTGGCATGTTTAAGTGAAAAGCTGAGACTCATTTAAAATTAGCATATTATTATATGTGTATGGAAATAGCCCAAATAAAATTCTTGAAAACAGTTTGTTTTCTTAGGCAGGTTAGATATTCTTTTTAATTTATTATATGAAGAAAACCCAAACAAATAAACAAAACCAGGCAGTTTATGGTCATTGTGCTTTTTCAGCAGGATTCTTTTATCTACTTCTGCACTTTCTATTGCTTGAAGCAATGGTTAGAAACCATGGCCTCGCCGGGCGCGGTGGCTCACGCTTGTAATCCCAGCACTTTGGGAGGCCGAGGCGGGCGGATCACGAGGTCAGGAGATCGAGACCACGGTGAAACCCCGTCTCTACTAAAAATACAAAAAATTAGCCGGGCGTGGTGGCGGGCGCCTGTAGTCCCAGCTACTCGGAGAGGCTGAGGCAGGAGAATGGCGTGAACCCGGGAGGAGGAGGTTGCAGTGAGCCGAGATTGCGCCACTGCACTCCAGCCTGGGCGACAGAGCGAGACTCTGTCTCAAAAAAAAAAAAAAAAAAAAAAAAAAAAGAAACCATGGCCTCAGAATCCCAGCATTTCTCTGAGACGCTGGCCTTTCTTGTCTCATTGGTACCTTGAATTCCTCCACATAGTTCAAAATAGACTGGGCTAGTTAATCATTTTAAATTAAGAACTAATTCATTCTATAGCGTGATGCAGTTCATAATAAAATTTGCATGCATGTAGGGTATTATCTTAAAAACTTACCTGAGTGTAGGTTTAAGACACTACATGAATCCTTAAAGGCGGGCATTCTTGCCACACCTCTTGCCATTTATTAATTTCTTTCTATGAGCATTCATTTTTTAGGTAATAAGTCTAGGTACCAAGTTTCCTTCTTTTGGTCCTGATTAAATGCTTGATTTTTTTTTTCTTTTAAATAAATGGAGTCCTCCATTCATTCCACATTTTTTTATTTGGTTGAATAAAATTGCTGAGTCAGTATTGTGTCTGGCATTATCCTAGGCACTGAAAAACAAAGATGAATGGCCAATTTATTCCCAGTGAGGTCTTTCCTTGGAGACTTGGGTTGTATCACTGTTAGCCTTCAGGACTCCTCTGTTGCTGCTTTAATCTGAAGCGTGGGACACGGATAGTTCTCAGCAGTGTGCTCCATAGTCCCTGCCATAGTATATATAATTTGCTCCCTGTTTCCCATCAAAAGTAGACAACAGCTTCACCAGTTCTACTGTGAGGATGCAACTGCCCTTCCAGTAGCCACTTATGACAGCAAATAGGACAGTTTCTTTTGGACTTTCACACTGTAAATTTTTGACAATCAGATTTTTTTCTTTTCTCGAGCATCCTTCTCTCAGTTTATTCATTTTGAGTTTTTAGCCAGTTTTCTTCTCTTTTGTCTTTGTAAGGAAGTCTATTCCTAATGTAATTTCTCATTTCACCCTAGACCATATTGTCTTGCTTTTAATTGTACATTTCTCTTTTATGTGGCAACATTTTACTTAATGTCTATCTCCCAAATAAGCAGGTTTTTTGACACAAGTTTGAGATGCTAACCCTGTAATCATGGTTATGAGTTACTATTCTTCATAAGGAAGCTCATAACTCAAATACACATTCATGGATTAATACAGGCATACCTTAGGATAGTATGGGTTCCATTGCAGGCAACTGCAATAAAGCGAATACAGCAATAAAGTGAGTCACATTAATTGTTAGGGCTTCCCAGTGCATATAAAAGTTATACTATTCTGTAGTTTATTAAGTGAACAACAGTGTTATGTGTAAGAAACAATGTACATACCTTAATTAAAAAATACTTTATTGCTAAAAAATGCTAACAATCATCTGAACCTTCAGCCAGTTGTAATCTTATTGCTTGTGGAGGGTCTTGTCTCAACATTGATGGCTGCTGACTGGTCAGCATAGTGTTGTTGAAGGTTGGGGTGGCTGGGACAATTTCTTAAAATAAGGCAATAGTGAAGTTTGCCATGTTGGTTGACTCTTCCTTTCCTTTCTCAGTAACATGAGATGCTGTTTGATAGCATGTTACCCACAGTAGAACTTCTTTCAACATTGGAGTTAATCCTCTCAAACCCTGCCACTGCTTTATCAAGTAAGGTTATGTAATATTCCAATTTTCTTGTTGTCACTTCCACAATGTTCACAGCATTTTCACTAGGACTAGATTTCTTCTCAAGAAACCACTCTTTTTTGCTCATCTCTAACAAGCAACTCCTCATCCATTCAAGTTGTATCCTGAGATTGCGGTAATTCAGTCGCGTCTCCAAGGCTCCAATTCTAATTGCAGTTATCTTGCTATTTCCACCACATGTGCATTTCCTTCCTCCACTAAAGTCTTGAAATCCTCAAAGTCATCCATGAGGGTTGGTATCAGCTTCTTCCAAATTCTTGTTAGTGTTGATATTTTGACCTCCTCTTATAAACCACAAACGTTAATGGCATCTAGAAAGTTGAATTATTCCCAGAAGGCTTTCAATTTACTTTGCCCATACTCATCAGAGGAATCAATGTCTATGGCAGCTATAGCCTTATAACATGTATTTCTTAAAGAACAAGACTTAAAATCCAAAATAAAAATTTTGATCCATGGGCTGCAGAATGCATGTTGTGTTAACAGGCATGAAAACAATGTTAATCTTTTTGTACATCTCCATCAGAGGTCTTGGGTGACCAAGTACATTGACAACGAACAGTAATATTTGCAAATTTGCAAAGAGGTTTTTTTGTTTTGTTTTGTTTTTGTTTTTGTTCTTCTTTCCTGAGCCATAGATCTCAACAGCGGGCTTAAAATATGCAGTAAACAGGCCAGGCATGGTGGCTCATGCCTGTAATCCCAGCAGTTTGGGAGGCAGAGGCGGGTGGATCACAAGGTCAGGAGTTTGAGACCAGCCTGGCCAACACAGTGAAACCCCATCTCTACTAAAAATACAAAAGTTAGTCGGGCATGGTGGCATGTGCCTGTAGTCTCAGCTACTCAGGAGGCTGAGGCAGGAGAATCACTTGAACCCGGGAGGTGGAGGTTGCAGTGAGCCAAGATCGCACCACTGCACTCCAGCTTAGGCAACAGAGTGAGACTTCGTCTCAAAAAAAATATATATAGTAAACTATGTTGTAAACTAATGTGTTGTCATCCAGGCTTTGTTGTTTCATTTATAGAACACAGACAAAGTAGTTTCAGCATAATTTTCAAGGGCCCTAGGATTTTCCAAATGGTAAATGAATATTAGCTTCAACTTAAAGTCACTGTCTGCATTAGCCCCTAACAAGAGAGTCAGCCTGTCTTTTGAAGATATGAATCTAGGCATTGACTTTTCTTCCCTAGCTATAAAAGTCCTAGACAGCATCTTCTTCCAGTGCAAGTCTGTTTCATCTACACTGAAAATCTGCTGTTTAGTGCAGCAACCTTCAATGATCTTAGCTAGATCTTCTGGCTAACTTGCTGTAGCTTCTACATGAGCATCTTCTACACTTGCTGCTTCACCTGGCATTTATGTTATGGAGATGGCTACTTTCCTTAAGCCTAGTGAGCCAGCCTCTACTAGCTTCCAACTTTTCTTTTGCTGTTTCCTCTCCTCTTTCAGTCTTCATTAGGCTTTAGCTTAGGGAGTGTCATGGCTGCTTTGATCTTCTATCCAAACCACTCAAACTTTCTTCATGTCAGCAGTAAGTCTCTTCCCCTTTTTTATCATTCTTGTGTTCACTGGAGTAGCACTTTTAATTTCCTTCAATAACTTTTCCTTTCATTCACAACTTAGTTGTTTGACACAAGAGACCTAGCTTTCTGTTTATCTTGCCTTTCTACAAACCTTCTTCACTGAGATTAATCATTTCTAGCTTTTGATTTAAAGTGAAAGACATTCTATTCTTTTTCTCACTTGAACACTTATAGGTCATTGTGGAGTCATTAATTGTCCTCATTTAAATACTTTTGTGTCTCAGGAAATAGGATGGCCCAAGGAAGAAAGACAGATGAGCAAATTGCTGGTGGGTGGAGCACCAGAACACATAAATCAATTAAGTTTGCCACCTTAAATGGGTGAGGTTCATGGAGCCCCCAAAACAATTACAATAGTGACATCAAAGATCAGTGGCCATAGGTCACCACAACAGATACAACAGTAGAGAAAAATTATGAAATATGAGAATTACCAAAATGTGACACAGAGACACAAAGTGAATACAAGATGTTGGAAAAATTGTACCAATAGACTTGCTCTATGCAGGGTTGCCACACAGTCAATTTGGAAAAAGATGCAGTATCTACAAAGTGCAATAAAATGAAGTATGACTGTACAGATGTCAGTCTACAAGTTGCCTCTAGAGAGTTGGTTTAGAGTAAAACTTTTACAGTTAGCATTCTAGATTGTGATTAGTATAAATGCCAACTCAAACTGGCTTAACCAAAAAAGGGAAAGTTTTCGATTCACATGAATTCATGTGATTTAGTGGCATCAGATCCAAATAGATTAATTGATCAAATGATGCCTTCAGGGCTCGATTTCACTGCCACTTTGTTAGGCTTGACTTTCCTCCCTGTGTTAGTTTCCTTTTCATGCTACACATAGGGATGAGATAGATGCTGCAGTTCCCATTTTATTCTCTCTTGGCTCTAGTTTAGAGGAAGAGAGCAAACATCACTTGAAGATATTCCAATAAAGTCTCCACGTTTAAAAATAAATGAGCCTCATGTGGCCATTTTTAAACGAATCTCTGAAACTAGATAAAAAGAACACACAGAATGACCTAAGCCTAGATTGGCTTCCATTCAAAGACACAAACTGAGAACTGGAGACAGGTGTTGCTAAACTGAGATCATGGGCTCTAAAGAAAAATAGAGTAAATGCATGCTGGCCATTAGCTCCCAAATGGTAAGTACCCATTAGAAGAAATCTGGCTTTAAAATTAGAAGCTATTATTTTGTGTCTTAGTTACCAAACCTAATAGTGACTGAGGAACTTTGGCAAATGATTCAATCTCTCTTAACCTTACTTTTTTTCAATTTGAAATATGAGTAAAGATATTTGCATGATTGCATCGTTTTAGGTAATTACACAATTACATACATGGAAATACTTTACTGATAGACATATAAATTTAGTAGTAGTTGTTGAACTGGTAGTGCCAACAGGACTGAAATAATTATTTTTCTGGAATAGAAAGGAGACCCAAGTTGCAGGTTTCCACTGCAAGTATGGGTAAAGGGAAGAGCAGTATTTGAAAACTCAACAATAACAAACAGGGAGGTTTGGATCCAAATGAAGAGTTTTTGTTTGAAAGAAATTGACACAATATATGGAGTATGGAGCAAGCTGTGCAGTAAAAACAGAGTAAAATTTACAAGAATAGAAAAGCAAAGTCCTTTCTTTAAAACTGTGGTAATTACTTATTTTCAGGAAAACATAAACACAAAATTGTGAAAGTACTATACTTCTCAGACTTTCTAATTTATCTTTTAAGACATAATTCAAGTGTTTGCTCTTCTCTGCAACTTTCTGTCGTATCTATAGGAAGAATTTCTTATTATTCACTCTATGTTTTTATAAATATATATTAATCAATTATCTGTGTATCTATCTATCTATCTATCTATCTATCTATCTATCTATCTATCTATCATCTATCTCTATCTATCCATCTATCTATCTATCATCTATCTTACTCAGCTTGAGTTGCCATACAGAATACCGCAGATAGGGTGAGGGTGTCTTAAAAGACAGAAATTTACTATCTCTAAGTTTTGGAGGCTAAAAGTGTAGGATCAAGGCACCAATAGCATTGGTTTCTGGTAAGCCCTTCCTTCTTGGCTTGCAAACAGCCACCATCTTTCTGTGTTGTCAAGTGGCCTTTTTTTTTTTCTTTCTGTGTGTACATACTCGGTATCACTTCCTCTTCTCATAAGGACATTAGTCCTATTGTATTAGGGCTTCATCCTTGCGACCTCATTTAACCTTAACTACTTTCTTTAAGGCTCTATCTCAAAGTCACAGTGGGGTTAGGAGCTCATCATACCTTTTTTTTTTTTTTTAAGAATGGGGGACACAATTCAGCCCATACCACAATTCTCTATTTCTTTTCTTATGATATTACTTAAAATTACATTGTAATTCATTACATGATTTTCTTTTTGTGTTCCTTGAGAGTACTTCCCTTATTTAATTCTCTTTATATCTTTTATTTATTTATTTATTTATTTATTTATTTATTTATTTATTTATTTTGAGACAGAGTCTCCCTCTGTGGCCAGGCTGGAGTGCAGTGGCGCGATCTCAAATCCCTGCGACTCCCTGGTTCAAATGATTCTCCTGCCTCAGCCTCCCGAGTAGCTGGGATTACAGGCAAGTGCCACCACGCCTGGCTAATTTTTGTATTTTTAGTAGAGACGGGGCTTTACCATGTGGGCCAGGATGGACTCAATCTCCTGACCTCATGATCCGCCTGCCTCAGCCTCCCAAAGTACTGGGATTACAGGCGTGAGCCACCATGCTCGGCCTATATCTTTATAGTGTATTTCTTGGTTTGTTTTGGTGCTCAGTAAGAAAATAATGGTTTTTCAACTTAATATGTCAGAGGCTAGCAAAATGAGTTATTTTACTTTTGTCTCCTTGAGAAAGAACCAGTATTATCCTCACTGCCACATTTGACCACTCTGCCCTGTTATGGGGTTCCTTCAATACTTCATCGAATAAACTTGATGAATTATAATATTTTCCCCTGTAATAAGTCACACACTGTCTTCTACTAGAGTTTGAAAGATATTCTAAAATACAGCCTGTAATTTAGCCTCTTTCTGGCATAATCCCTCACATTTTGTGGGAAGGTAGAGGGAATGTAGTTGCAAACTCTACATAGGAAATTTGTTTAATAAAACCCCTCTCCTTAGATCTCTCTCTAACACACACACACACACACACACACATACACACACACACACACACGCACATACACACACACACACTTCAACCTGGATAGACTCAGACGCATTCAGACAGGAATTTAAAATTAAAGATATTAGATTCAAATGAACAGATTTGAAGCACCAAAAGAGTAGACAGTTACATTCTTGTAATCTTTTAAAGAATTGGTAATTTTAAGCTTATGTACTCAAGTGTGCTACTGATTGGTTTTCATGTTGCAGATTGCTCTTTGTGTTCAACAGTAAGTTTAAGGAGTCTTTCTTCCCAATGTTCAAAATATGCTGAATTTCCTGCAAGGAAAAAATAAGATCGTACTTAAAAACCTACACCAGTATTTGATTTCTAACTTTGAGATAAGTTGGTAGATATCTAACACTGCAGAGTTCTTATTTTGAAAAGTGTTATGATAGTACTTGCAACCAGCTTTTAAACACATGAAACAGAAATACCCTGGAGGTTAATGACATTAAAAACCTGCAAATTGCTGGAAGTTCCTTGAGGTTGGAGGCCATATAAATATAGCTGTCATTCTTTTCCTGGGACTTGACCAAATTTCTTTTAAAAGCAAAAGGTTTTTATCTTGTTTTCCTGAAACATGACCTATGTTAGCAGCCATGATGCTTTATAGCATTGATGCAGCTGCTTACTGAACCATTTAGAGCACCTTTCGATCTGGAAAGTTTGATTACATTTTATGATCACTCTCGTAAGGTCAAGGAATTTGATTTGCATCCATCAGGCAAGTAGAAGAAGAAAAGTCTTTTCTGAAGCTTTATCAGTAACTCTTCTTAGGGGAATACTTTCCAATACTTAGTTCATACACATTCAGCTCTTCAGAGTTACCTGGGATGTAGATATTTTGTACTTTTGCTCTAATATTTTCAAGACTTCAAAACACAAAATCATGGGCTTTTTAGAAGCTGGAACAAATGTAGAATTTCAATTTATTAAGTTGTTTTAGGTCCTGGAGACTCATTGCCATTTTGAAAGTTTCCAGAAAGCAGTACTTGTTTGATAAAACCAAGTAGCCACACATCAGACAATCACTTTGTAAAGGGCATGGAGCTGGTGGAGCCAAAATAATTTAGACTGCAGATGCTGCACTAACTTCCTCCTGGGATTTGGAGAATCAGCCCTGGAGCTGCCATTTCAGAAGCTGTCTCCTAAGCCACACGTGCGAAAACTTAAAACAAATTAAGTCTAGGAAACATTTAATCCTAACACTCTTTGCTAACTTTATTAGACCTAATAGGGAAATATTTGTTATCTGAGGGCTAAAGTTTGGAGAGCTGTGAAAGTCAGAAGGTATCCATCCCAGTTTGCAACCCGACAAAGAAACCTACAAACAGGAGCAGGTAAGCAGCTATTCCATGCCCTGGGAGGCAGGGAAAAAAGATGGAATTTAATGTTTGAAGGATGGCTGTTCACAAAGTTTCATTTGACTTGATGCAATTCAGTGTCAAATTGTGGCAAAAGTAAAGAATGTTAGAAAACCTGAGTTTTATTAAATGGCTTATGTCAGCTATTTACAGGGTCACCTTAAGTTTCACTGCAGAGCTACTAAGATTTCCTATTTTGTCAAAAATACCATTACCACCTCATGTGGCATCTATAACATTTTTGAAAAACAATTTTCTTGGGAGTATTTATGCTACAGACCTCCATATTTAATAAAGATGTCTCAGTAAACTTCAAGGCATTTTCCATCCCTTCATTTTTGTTGGCTTATTCTACAGTTAATTGGTAATCAATCTCTGTCAAGATAAGCAATTTGATCTACCTAAATGGAGTAACGAGCTCAGTTGGGAAGTGATAAAAACTCATTTCATTATAATATGACCTACACTGCAGGTATTGCATGGGTTAGCACAGACACTCTGTTTGTTTCTGTGTTATGGAGAAAGAAATGTCCAGGTTTGTCATAAATGTGCTGACACCACATTTATATATAAAAACTATACAATAGCGTGGTATCTCATTGTATATTAATTATAAATCATTGGTTGAGCATTAGTGAGTGCCTAGTGCTGTGCCGTGATGGAGAAATTATTTGGAATTTTAACAAATGAATAAGGCTGTGTTTACTCGTCCTCAAAATATTAGTCAGTCAATTGTGAAGTTTCATAGAAAAACAAGGAAAATACCTCTTTGGGGCTGGTGACTCAGCCAAGACAAACTTGAAAGTTTGATTGTATGTTTCATCAGGCTTCTGTAATATTGTGGGTAAGCCCTGGTATGTAATTAAACATACCTCTTTTCCTTATACTGACACTGAATTGATTTCACTACAAGATCCAGAGTTTCTTTATTTAGCACAAGAGGAAACTGTGTAGGTGATATTCAAAAAGATGCAGACATAGTCCAAATGTTGATTCAACAGGATAAGAAGAGAAGGATGGTTAAGAAAACTTTGTCTTTGGCATAAGTTTGGCATTAAGTCTTGGAATAAGACTTTGGCATAAGGTTAGTCCAAAATCAGAGGAGTGAAACATAAAAGTCATAGGAAAAAGGTAGGTGTGGAATATGCATCCCATTCTAGGGCAAACCTTATTGTAACACACAGTTGAATTACTAGGGATTCAAGAAGCATAATCTAATAAAATAAAATAGCCTATTAACAACAGGTATCATCTCATGACTTTTGTTTGTGTGCATGAGGGTATAGACTTCAGAGCCAAAATAACTATGTATCCAGTGATTTATGCAATGCCAGAATTTATAGTTTAATTTTGTTTCCATATTATACTCTTAGTAACTACTGAAATGCACTTAATGTTGAGTCCACGATCAGAAATACAATAAATACTTACATTTATTTATTTTAAAAATATAATGTAATTTAAATTTAAGTGACTCTTAGGAAGAAAAAGATCTTATAGATTGGCTATATGTGGGGAGTGTGTGTGGGTGGGTGGGTGTGTCAGTGTGTGGTGTATGTGCTGTGTGCATGTATTTGTATTAGTGACATTTGAGATTAATAGCAGGTAACAATACCAAGTGTTTCCACATGTATAATTTCAGAGTATTTAAGAAGAGATCAATCTAATAACTTTCTCTCAGAGCATCAATATACAAGACAGAAGATTTTGAGTTTTGGATTAACTAAACTATACATTTAAAAGTTAATGAGATTATCATAAATGTTGTGAAGGAAATAACACAAGTTTGTGTGTACATGGGGAACTCCTTTAGATTATGTTTCTAGGTAGGGAACCTTCTCTGAGGAACTGAATATGAGCATATCTGCAAGGGGAGATAGAACCAGTCACACAGAGATCCTTAGAGGAAAACTGCAGGAAGAGAACATAGCAAGGACAAAGGCCCAGAGTTAGAAGTACACTTTGAGATTTAGAGGACCTAACTGTCTATGGGACAGTAGTAAGAAAATGGGAGGCAGGTACCTGGGAGTGTCAGTGATGGGCAAAGTTCTGTTCTGTAGAACCATGTAAGCCATGATGAAGAGTTTGGATTTTATTCTAGTGCCATGGTAACCAGGGTGTTATAGTGTAATGCATATTTCTAAAATATTATGTTGCCTGACTCTCTGATAAAGAACTCCTAGTGATAAGAGTGAAAAAAAAAAAACTATTAAGCATTTACTTTGTTAGTCTAGGCAATGATAATAGACAGTACTATGTGAAGAGTGTCCCCTCACTTTTCTATATAAAGAGAGGATTAGGTAGGAGAGACAGAGAGAGGGAGGGAGAGGGAGGGAGGGACGGAGGAAGGAAGGAAGGAAGGAAGGAAGGAAGGAAGGAAGGAAGGAAGGAAGAAAGGAAGGAAAGCTCTCTCTAAAATAGGTAAGTATAGTTACTTTATAGTCATTTTATAATATCTTTTATAAAAGAGAAACATAAATTGTAAGGAAAGAAACTGTGTATTTCTCAAATATTTAACCATTATTTTTAATCACTTATTCAACTGGCTTCTGAAGCCAAATAAGGCAGCCTTCGTCTAACAAAGTAACCATATGATCTGAATTTTCTAGAATATCTATTTGGCGTATGTTATCTCACCATCAAAATCCAGTATTACCATGCTCACATATATCCTTCGAGGCTGTGATATAATTTTTTTAAACCAGGGGTCTAACTGGGGTTAGAGAAAGATTATTCTAGTTTTCCTTAGATAACTGTGGCTGCCAAGGAGTTGAGGAACAAATATGTGGCCTCTGTCGTAGAAGTGTATAGGAATTCACTGACGTGATTTTCAATGGTCAGGATCTTAGAAGCAGCAGAGTAATTTTCCTGCATTCCAATTCTCGATTAATTTGATCAGTTTTCATAATGTTTTGCATGGCAGGATCAATGTAACTACTTTTTGTGTGCTAGGCATTACGGTAGCTATTTCTTTATGGGTCTTCTAATTCTCAAAACATGCCTGTGATACAGATATTACTACTACAATTTTTAAAAATAATGGGAGAAAGAAACTAAAACAAAATGAGATTAAATTACTTGCCCAAGGTGATAGTTTGCAAATAACAGCCAGGATTCAAACTCAGATCGTCCTGACTCCAAAGACTATGCTCCTGAGTAATGTATTATCATTTTACGCCAGCTAAACCACTATGCCAAACAATTCTATTATGTTTATGTATGTAAATATGTAAAACACATTTATGCAATATATATAGAAAATATTTAAAATTCATGTGTGTTCTTGAACGTTGAAGCGATTTTATATTTAAAATATCTGCTGTCATTTATTTCCAATAGATCTTTAGGGAAGTTGTTAAAAACTTTAAGTTGGCTTAATATTTAAAAATTAGTTTTAGATAAAATTAAATATAGATAGAAATTACAATACGACTTCTTGCATTATCATTGAATTATTTTGCATCTGAATTATCCCTTTGGGTCTTCCTTACCCTATTATCAGAATTCTGAATTCTGCTCTATAAGAAAGGTATATGTGCTGTTTCTATCATCTGTCCCATCCAATTAAGTCTTCAATACATTCATTGAATTGACTGATTGAAATAATATTAGAAAGCATTATGATTCAGAAAACTGAATGCAATACAGAATGGAATATCTATGTTACCTGGGCATGTAAAACAAACACAATTCTTGTGCCACAAGCTTTGGGTAGCTATCAGATGGAGACCTGAGCCAATTTTTTGAACTGATAAGAATAAACATTGCATTCTCTAATTATGATATCTACACTCCTTGTCTGCAAATATTTCCTGGCCCATCTTCATATGGCCACAGGAGGACCCTCTTCATCTCTGACCTCATACAAATCTACATCCTTTTTCTTTTCACTCCAAGTTATTTACTTTCATCATATGGAAATAAAAAATATCAAGGGAAAGTGAAATGCACCTCTTTAGCTATACTACTTCCTAAAAGGCAGCCATCCTTTTTGCATTTTTTTCTAATGGGTAATGTTGATAAAATATAATATAAAGTAATAAAGAGGACTTTCTCTAAGTATGTCCATCGGTAATATTTCTTTAAAAAATTACTCACATGCTGCACTTTGAGGAGACAAGACAATGTTTCTCCCATAGACAGGTGAGCAAGTTAATGAGGACAAAGGAGATAGCTGAAGAGGAAGATGGACAATCTGACACCTGACGGTTTATCTTGTAATCTCAAGTTTGCACTTGCCCACAGGGAAATTAGAAGGGAATAGCAATAAACCACTACTTGCTGACAAAGCAGACCGCTTTCTGAAGGCATTCCTACCTATTGACAAATACATGGAAAAGTGTTTAATTTATCAGAGTAAATGATAGTTAATTTTCCATTCTAGGGTCAGTCTGAGTATCTATCTAGATCTGAAGATGCACATCCAGACCAAAGTTAGGAGACTGGGTAAAAATAAATAAGAATTAACAGTTGATAATTATCTAGGTCATAACACACACCCATATCTATATGTGTGTGTGTATATAACACCCACACATATATCTATATGTGTGTGTGTATATAACACATACATACACATATGTGTCTGTATATAACACATCTATACATATATATGTATGTATATAACACGTCTATACACATATATGTGTCTGTATATAACACACACATATCTTGTAATCTCAAGTTTGCACTTACATTGTATATATACACATATATACATATATTATATATACACACATATGTGTGTGTTTATGTTATATTTTATTTATTATTTATTTGTTACATTTATTTTATTTATGTTATATTTATCTTATTTCATTCATTCATTTTACTTTTCAGAATTAAAATCTAGCCTGAGTCTTACATAATTTCACCTGTAGTAAGTAAGAATAGCAATAACAATTCAGTAGTGCTACAGATGTTTGAGCATATACAAGGGTTTTTTTTGGCTTATTCTCGTTTAGGTGAAGTTTAACTTATACATTTATATTGAACTGAAGAAAAGTGTTCAAAATAAATGGACTTAGCTATTCTTTCTCTTGCATTTTTTCAGTGGCATGATTTTAAGATATTTAGCACACGTTGAATAGAATGAAAGACATGGAAGTCGTTTGCTACAAGTTGCAATTAAAATATAATACTTTTCACCCTTACTTTCCCATGTTCTGATTTATGAATATAACATCTGAATTCAAGAGAATTCAGTTACGGCATGTTCTGAGAAGCAGGACATATTCTGGGTGTTTGAAGGCCTCTTCCTCATTCTACCCAGCTTCATTTCAGTTTCCATGAGGCTCACAAAGTATCTAATTTTGCTTGGTAATAGTTCTAATGTTCCTCAATTTTCATATAGTTATTTGAATCCTTTCTAACTTGCAGTTAGAGGCAAGTATTTGCTTTGTAGTGCTTCATATTGCCAAGTAATAAAACTTCACTTAACCATTTTACAGATCTACTTATTTTCTAAGAATGGCACTATATCTGGGGAATACTACGATGGATAAGAAATCTATTGAGGAATTTAAAATCCCCTAAGAAAGTTGGGCATAGAAATATCAATTTAAAATATGTGCTTGGTGAGGGCAAAAATACATTTATAATCAAAGAGATGTCAGAAAAGTTTGGAGAGAAAAGGTGACATTTAAGGTAAGTTTTAAATGCTTAGTGACCATTCCCTAGGCAATTTGGAGATATTTGTGTGTATATTTGTGAATGTTGGGGCTGGGTGTGTGGTACTGAGAAAATAGCTAAGAAGACAAAACAAAGGCACAGAGTTTTTTCACATATGTGAACCATCTTTTCACAATAGGGGATCTGTAAGGGATCTGGAATGGGCAAAGAAAATACAATAAGGAAAGAGGAATGTGGAATTAAAGGGAAGAGACCAGGTCAAGGAGAGCCTCATGTATCATGCTAAGGAGTCTTTATTTATCCTGTGGTGAACAGGGAACCATTAAAGGGTTTTAATCAGGAGCAAACGTGATTAGATTTGCATTTTAGAAAAATCAATCTGGCAGGAAAAGCCAGATGGATTGTGTAAAACTGGAGGGGAAACAAACTATTTAGGAGCTTATTATTATAAATCAGACTGTGGCTAGGGTTTTCACTAGAGTCATAGGAGTGGCAATTAGAGAGGAGAGACCAGATACAAGAAATGTGAAGGAGGTACAATTGAGCGAAACTGAGAACTGATTTGTTTGTGTTATGGTGGCTGGAATGGTAGACACAACTGAAAAGTTACTCACTTCCTCACTCCCTAGTTTATGAGCTTTAACATGGGATTGGAGTTAACATGCAAAATTGGAAACCAAACATCTAATATAAATGCAAGAATGGAAGATATGAAAATGGTTGAGGTTACTTCAAGAGTTTATGGACTAGAGAAAGAATAAGGCCGAAGATAAAAATCCTGGAGAGAATTAATAAATATGTAAGGAAAAGGCAGAGAAATTGGAGTCAGCAAAGACCTGGAGTCTCAGCTATTTGGGAGGCTGAGATGGGAAGGTTGCTTGAGCCCAGGAGGTTGAGGCTGCAATGAGCCATGATCACACCATTCCACTCCAGCCTGGGTGACAGAGTGAGACCTTGTCTCAAAAAGAAAAATAAAGAATAGAATGAGTCTTAGAGTCTTGGAAAGAGTGTTGATATTAAAGCCAGCAGAAGAAAAGGCTTTAGAAAGTAGCCAACGCAATCAAATGACTCCTAGTAGTAAAGTAAGAGAAGGACTAAAGGGTTCTCTGGATTTGGTAATTGTATGTTACTGTTACTTTTTATAAAAGTAGCATCAAGCTGAGTGTGGTAGCAGGCACTTGTGGTCCCAGCTGCTCTGGAGGCTGAGGTGGGAGGATCACTTGAGCCCAGGAGTTTGGGGCCAGCCTGTGCAATATAGTGAGACACTAACTCTTAAAAAAAAAAAAAAAAAAGAGAGTAGAATCAATGTAATAAAGGAATACAGAATAAAGCTATGGTCATCTTATAGTAATAGATGGGTACAAAGGACAATGGACACACTATCTGTAGCATATTGTAATGGAGTGTTTTAGTGAGAATTGAATAATGTAATTAGAGAAGGATATAAAAACAGAGGTAGTATATTGTGATGGTGTAAAATAACTGACAACTTCCAAATGTTTACAGAGTAATACAAGAAGTTCGTTGAGAGGGAAAGGTCAAGTAAATTAGTATTTACTAATGCTTAGTAGCATTAGAGATCATAAATAGAGTACTTAACAATAAAGCAATAGATTATGTTGATATTTTGTTGGTTTTTGTTAATTCCATTTCTTATGAAAAACACCAAGATGGAAAGTAAATTTAAGATTTTGAATCTTTTTTTCTAAAATGAAACATACAAAAACAAATTCTAGTTGAAGCACACCAATTGCTATACAATATCTGTGCTGTATTTGCACAAATTATAATACAAAAGTTATAAATGGAACTTTTTTGGGAGTAGATCTCTAAAATTCATTTCTTTGCATGTAGGATGTCACTTTGTTTCCCCACAATATGAACACTTACGTACCAAGTTTATACATAAAAATACATCTTGGAATGTGTAATGTTACTTCATGTTCTGGTCATCTAGTGTTTGGAAGAGATAGACTGAAACTAATTTCAGGTCTATAAAAATAAATTTTAAAAATCTTGTTATTATAAAAAGAAACTGTTGATCTTCTAAATAGACAACATGCATATTGAATTATTTTCCCTAAAAGTAATTCATTAGTGTTATTTAATTCTATCCTCTGAAAGAGCAATAATACCTATTTGCAAAATTCCTGGTTACAGACTGTGGAAGGAGGGCAATCTGGGGCAGTGGAACTTAGAAAAATAATTGACTCATGTGGGGATTAAACCTGTGACCCTGGCTTCATTAACATTTTGTCACAACCAACCAAGTTAAACAGCCTAAGGCCCCAAAACTAATATAATATAGGTGCATAATAAACAGTTTCAAGTAAGAACACGCAGACTTATCACAAGTCTAAAATAAGACTTTAAAACAAAAAATCACTAACTCAATAAAATGAAATTTAAAATCAAATTTTTCTCTTCCAAACAATAATAAGATGAATTTTAAGAGGTTGGTTTGCAAATCTCACCTGAGGTTATTTCTGCCTGCAAATCAATACATGTACATGGCATTTGTATTCTCATGATGAGGATATTAGTGATAGTTGTTTACTAACATTTTTAATGGATGAAAATAGTATGAGTCAGAATAGTATTAAAAATTGGTCAGCAGAAGTGTTCAGTTTTCAAATCTGACAGGCAAAGATCTTGGAAATTGTCACTCTCATCCTAATAACAAGAAAAAAAAACCTGAACAAAATGAAAACCAACAACTTTCCTTGTACCCAACAGAGAAAGCTGCACTGCACATCTCCATATAAAAATTAGAGAATGTTGACTATGGAGAGTCACAGATGAGATCTGCTTACTTGGAGCAGAAGCTGCTAGAGCATCACAATTGTAGGAACACTAAAGTGATAATTTGAAAATGTGACAGAGATGAATGTAAACTTGTATGAGAATAAGAATCTCTTGAGGGCAGCAGTTTTAGAGAAATCCCACACTTTTGCAGGTATTACCTCCAGGAACTTTGCCAGGTCCCAGAGTAAAAATCCCAGAAGATCTTTGTCAGTACCAGAAATGAGAAGAGGAAAGTAAGCATTGTGAAATATGTCCAGAGTGTTCTCCAAAATAAAAGCCTCTCTTCAGTGGAAAAGATCTTTGAAGAGTTTGATCTCACCTGGAGGAAGGCTCTTCCTTTCAAACCAGTCCTGATATGGTTTGCATTTGTGTCCTCACCCAAATCTCACGTTGAATTGGAGAAGGGGTCTGGTGAGAGGTGATTGGATCATGAGGGCAGACTTTCTGCTAGTTATTCTCATGATACTGAGTGAGTTCTCACAAGACCTGATGGTTTAAATGTGTAGCCCTGCCCCCTTCTCTGTCTCTCTTGCCACCATGGTAAGAAGTGCTTGTTTCCCCTTCACCTTCCACCATAATCATAAGACTTTTTAGGCCTCTTACTCATGCTTCCTGTTAAGCCTGTGAAACTGTGAGTCAATTAAATCTCTATTCTTCATAAATTACCCAATCTCAGGTAGTTCTTCACAGCAGTGTGAAAACAGACTAATACAGGAAATTGGTACTGGGAAAGTGGGTCACTGCTCTAAAGATACCTGAAAATGTGGAAGCAACTTTGAAACTGGGTAACTTGCAGAGGCTGGAACAGTTTGGAGGGTTCAGAGGAAGACAGGAAGATGCGGAGAAGTGTGGAAGTATCTAGAGACTTGTTGAATGGTTTTAACCAAAATGCTAAGAGTGATATGGACAATGAAGTCCAGGCTAACGTGGTCCCAGATGGGGATGAGGAAATGTTGGAAACTGGAGAAAAGGTCACTCTTGCTGTGCTTTAGCAAAGAGAATGGTGGCATTTTGCCCCTACCCTATAGATTTGTGGAACTTTGAGCTGGAGATAGATGATTTAGGGTATCTGATAGAAGAAATTTCTAAGCAGCAAAGCATTCAAGATGTGACCTGGCTGCTCTTAATAGCACACAGTCATGTGCATTCACAAAGAGATAGTCTGAAATTGGAACTTATGTTTAAAAGGGAAGCAGAGCATAAAAGTTTGGAAAATTTGCAGCCTGACCATGTGGTAGTAAAGAAGAACCCATTTTCTGGGGAAAAATTCAACCTGGATGCAGAAATTTATGTAAGAGAAGCTAAATGTTAATAGCCAAGACAATGGGGAAAATGTCTCTAGGGCATGACAGAGACCTCTGTAGCAGCCTCTCCCATCACAGGCCCTGAGGCCTAGGAGGAAAAATTGGTTTTGCATGCCAGTCCCAGGGCCCTACTGCTATGTGCAGCCTTGCGACATGGTGCCCTGCATCCCAGCTGCTCTAGTTCCCCCTGTGGCTAAAAGGGGCCAAGGTACAGCTCAGGGAATTGCTTCAGAGGGTGCAAGCCCCAAGCCTTGGCAGCTTCCACTTGGTGTCGGGCCTGTGGGTGTGCAGAAGGCAAAAGTTGAGGTTTTGGAATCTTTGCCTAGATTTCAGAGAATGTAATACCTGGATGTCCAGGCAGAAATCTGTTGCAGAGGCAAAGCCCTTATGGAGAACCTCTAATAGGGCATTAAGCAGGGGAAATGTAGAGTTAGAGTCCCCACACATAGTCCCCACTGGGACATTGTCTAGGGCAGCTGTGAAAAGAGGGCCACCCTCCTCCAAGACCGCAGAATTGTAGATTCATTGACAGTTTGCACGGTGAAGGTGGAAAAGCCACAGGCACACAATGCCAGCTCATGAAAGCAACCAAAGGGGGTTTATCCTACAGAGACACAGAGGCAGACCTGCCCAAGATGTTGGGAGCCCACCTCTTGCATTAGCATGCCCTGGATGTGAGACATGGAGTCAAAGAAGATTATTCTGGAGCTTTAAGGTTTAATGACTGACCTCCTGGGTTTTGGATTTGCACAGTGCCCGTAGTCCTTTTGTTTTGGCTAATTTCTCTCATTTGGAACAGGAGTATCTACCTAATGCCTATATCCCCATTGTATCTTGGAAGTAACTAACTTGTTTTTTTATTTTACATTTCCCTAGGTGGATGGGACTTATCTTGTCTCAGATGAGACTTTGGACTGTTGACTTTTGGGTTAATGCTGAAATGAGTTAAGCTTGAGGGACTATTGGTAAGGGATAATTGCATTTTGCAGTGTGAGAAGGACATGAGATTTGGGAGGAGCCAGGAATGGAATGACATGGTTTGGATATGTGTCCCCACCCAAATCTCATTTCAGATTTGAAGAGGAACCTGGTGGGAGGTGATAGGATAATGGGAGCAAATTTTCCCCTTGCTGTTCTCCGGGTGGTGAGTGAGTTCTCATGAGATCTGATGACTTAAAATGTGTGGTACTTCCCCGTTTTCTCTCTCTCTCCTGCCACCAAGGTAAGCAGTGCTTACTTCCCCTTCACCTTCCACCATGATTGTTAAGTTTCCTGAGCCCCCAGTCATGCTTCCTGTTAAACCTTCAAAACTATGAGTCAACTAAACCAGTTCCTTCATAAACCACCCAGTCTTACGTAGTTCTTTATAGCAGTGTGAAAACAGACTAATACAAGTCCCTACCAGAGTTCCATTCTCACTCCAAAAGTGGCTGAATAAAAGCTGTAACAATGGAGAAACATTTATGAAGGGCACAGACCAGAGACACAGGCCACCAAAAGACTGAGATTAATATTATAGAATACCGTCCTTCACACATGACAACTACAGCAACTGGACTCCACCAAAGTAACAGGATTACAGATAATAAAGCTACAAGAAGACATGCACTCTCTGAGGTTTAGTACTCAGGAAAGCCCAAAGTCAAAAAGAGAGACAAATAAAAGGATGCTGGATGAATTTGAAGCTTCTGGAATGTAAAGCTGTAACAAACATTAACCACAGACAAATTCTGAGACAGATCAATGTGAATCCTCAAACTAAAGGCCTATTGACCTCATTCCCTGATACCCTACCCACCATGTCAATCTTCCAACAAAAAATTACAAAAGCATGGCAAAAAGGCAGGACAACACATAATCTGAAGAGACAAAGTGAACAACAGAAACAGACTCAGATTTGACACTAATTTTGGAGTTATCTGACAGTTTTTTGAACAATAACTATGATTAATATATAAGGAGAATAGAAACAGTAAACAACATGTGAGAACAGATGGATAGTGTAAGCAGAAGGACAGAAATATCACAAAAGAATTAAAAGAATATGATAGGAAGAAAAACCAATCTAACAAAAATAAAGAATACTTCTGATGGGATCAGTAGACTGGACCTAACAAAGAAAAGAATCAATGAGCTTGACGATAGATTAATAGAAATTTCTCAAAATGAAATAAAAAGAGAAAAAAAAGCAAACAAATAAAAACAGAAGGAGACATCCAAAAACAGTGACATAATTTCAGAGGTATAAAATATATGTATTTAGAATACTATAAGGAGAAGAAAGAACAGAACAGAAGAAATATTTGAAGTAATAATGGCTGAAAACCTTTCAAAATGTCAAACATCAAAGCACACATCCAGAAGACACAAATCAAATTACAAAAGTAAAATAAAAAACAGAATACCAACAACATTTAGTTATATAATTTCGAACTGCAGAAAATAAAAGACAAAAAGGAAATATTAAAAGAAAATGGGAGTAAAACCTATAACCTAGAGAAACAAGATAGCAATTATAGTAGAATTCTCAAAAACAATGCAGGTAATGAAAGAATGGAATAAAATATTAAAAGTCTGAAGAAAAGAAAAACCAAAAAACTCCATCAACCTAAAATTATTTACTAATTGAAATTATGCTTCAAAAGTGACAGAGAAATACATTCTCTCACAAACAAAAACCAAGGAACTTTATCATTACCAAAACTTCTATCTTATGTAAGTTTGGGCTGCTATAACAAAATACCATAGACTGGGTGACTTAAACCATAGGAATGTATTTTTCACAGTTCTGGAAGTAAGAAGTCCAATATCAAGTTGCAAGCAAGTTCAGTGTCTAGTGAGGGCTCTCTCTTTGGGCTGCAGATGCCTGCCTTCTTGCTGTGTCCTCATATGGTAGAGAGGGAGAGGTCTGGTGTTTCTTCCTGTATAAGGGCACTTATACCACTATGTGGGCCCTGTTTTCATGACTTCTTATATACCTAATAGCTGAGTGGTAGTTTGCCTAGCTACTATTGCCTCTATAGTTGATTGAATGCTTGCAACAAGGAGAGGCAAGATGCAAGGGAGTATTAAATAAATTCTTTGTATGGCTAGAGCTACTTCTATTAAGGTCTTGAGCTTTCTGGAAAATGAAAACTAGCTTCTAAAGAGAGAATCTGGAGACTTCTTTTTCTAAGTTTGAACTGGAACGTGGACGAATTTTCTTATTCTTGCAGTTATTTCTATAATAGTTATCTTATTGTCATCAATTTCTAGGCAGCAATTAGATTAAACTTTCAACAATGTCATAAATGATGAGAAAGAAGAATTTGAAATACTGTTATACATGTGAAGGGGTATTGTCCTATTTAATAATGGACTGAGATTTGTTGAAAGAGTATATAAGAAACTCTAAGACACCACTAAATTTCAGAAATAAGAAGTAGAATTGTTATCTAAAGAAGGAGAGAGCAAGGAACCACACAAAACACTCAACTAAAATGCTGGAAATCAGATTAAAAAGAAAAAAATGACAAAAGAAAAAATGAAATTGATATAAAAAGGGTTACACATACAATCAATATTTATTCAATTTTGTAAATAATCACTTTACATGTAAATGGACCATATGCACCAATTAAAAGACAGAGCCTGTGAAAAATACATTCTTATGGTTTAAGTCACCCAGTCTATGGTATTTTGTTATAGCAGCCCAAAAGACAGAGCGGATGAAAAGAAAAAAAAAAAAAAGATTCAACTATATGTTGTCTACAACAATTCAATGTTAAAGACATGGGTAGGCTAAAAGTAAAGAGATAGAGAAAAATATATTACACTACAGCAAATCAAAAGAAAACTAGAATAGCTTTATTAATTTCAGACAAAGAAGACTTCAGAAGAAGGCAAATTATGAAGGATAAAGAGAGGCATTACCTAATGATAAAGGGGTCAATTCTCAGGGAAGATATAATTCTGAAAGTATATGCACATAACAACAGAGCATCAAAATATGTAAAGCAAAAGACATAGAACAGAAAGGAGTAAATAGATACTCTACTATTATAGTTTCAGACTTTAACACTCCTCTTCCCAGTACTTGATAAACAAAGCAGGCAGAAGAATCAGTAACGATAAAAATGACATCAATAACAGTATTGGTCACATGTATCTAATTGACATTTATAGAATACTTCATATAACAACATCAGAAAACACATTCTTCTTTAGTTTACATGGAGAAATCACCAAACAGACCACATTCTCCATCATAAAATGCAACTTAAAATTTTTAAAAAATGAAAATTATATGAAATATTATCTTAGATCACAGTGGAATTAAACTAGAACTCAGTAGCAGAAAGGTAATTGGAAATCCTCAAGTATTTGGAGATCAAACAACACACTTCTAAAAACATATGTACAAAAGAAAAAATCTCAAGAGAAATTTGGAAATACTTAAAGCTGAACAAAAATGAAAACACAACTTAGACATTGTGGCACTTATGCAGCAAAAGTGGTGCATAGCAGGAAATTTATAGCATTAAATGCAAACATTAGAAAGGCAGAAAAATCTAAAATCAATAAACGAAACTTTCTCTTTAGGAAACTAGAGGAGAAAGGGTAATTTAAGTCTAAAGAAGGAGAAGAAAATAAATAAAAAAAAATAGAGCAGAAATCAATGAAACTGAAAACAGGAAAAGAATCGAGAAAATCAACAAAATTAACAGCCGGTTCTTTGAAAAAAAATCAATGAAATTGACTAACCTCTAGCCACGTTAACCAAGAAAATATGAGAGAAGAGATAAATTATGAATATCAGAAATGAAGTAAGAGTCATAACTACTGACTTCATGGATATTAAAGAAATAATAAAGAAATATCATGAACAACTCTATGCCCACAATGTTCATAACGTAGACAAAATGGACCAATTCCTTGAAAGACACAACTACTAAAACTCACATAAAAGCAATTCAATTAATAGTTAATGTCCTTAGAACACCACCAGGTCAAGAGGGATTCACTGGTGAAGTCTACCAAATATTTTTGGAAGAAATGCTATCAATTCTGTACAATCTCTTTCAGAAAAAAAAGAAGTGGAGAAACATTTCTTAGCTTATTCTATAGGGCCAACATTATCCCAATTCCAATAACAGATAAAGACATTGCATTGCAAGAAAATAAAATAAAGATCAAAATCTCTCATGAACATACATGCAAAACTTGTCAAAAAAAGCAAGTAAAATCCATGTTTTATGCACCATGAGAAATCGAGATTTATTCCAGGTATATAAGTATGCTTCTACAATTGAAAGTCAGTCAGTGCAACCAACATTATCAACAGGTGAAAGAAAAGAAATATTGTATGACATCAATCAATGGAGAAAAAAATTGATAAAATCCAACTCCCATTGTGATAAAACATTTCAACAAACTATGAACAGAGGGAAACTTTCTCAACTTGATAAAGAGCATCTTCAAAAAATCTATAGCTAGCATCACACTGAATGGTAAGAAACTGGATGTTTTATTCATAAGACTGGGAACAAGGCAAGAATGTCCTTTCTCAACGCACCTATTTGGCATCAGATAGGAAGTCTTAGCTAGTGTAATAACACTAGAAAAGAACAATAATGTTCATTGGGAAGAAGAAAAAAACTTTTTGTTTGTAGATGACATGACTGTCATTATTCCTGGGACAAGTGAGTATAGTAAGATTACAAAACAGAAGTTTTTAAAAGTTAATTATTTTCTTACATAAAAACAATAAATAATCGAAATTTGAAATTTAAAACATTTATAATAATATCACAAGATGACATACTTAGGTATATGTCTGACAGGATCTGTATGCAGAAAACTACATTATCAACTTGTTCTTTTATTAATTGTATTTATGATTTTGTATGTAAAACTCATCACAAAATCCAAGGTCACCCACATTTTACCATGTTTTTTATTATAGAAGATATATATTTGTTCATTTTATTTGAAGGCTATGGTTCATTCTGAGTTAATTTTTATAAAAGATGTTACAACCCTGTTTTTTTCTCTCCATTTCATTACCTTTGTTCCTCTGACAAATATTAGCTGACTATATTTGTATGGGTCTATTTTTGAGTTCTATCTGTTCTTTGAACTACATCTCTATTATTTTGCCAGTACCACAATATATTGGTTACTATAGCTTTATAGAAAATCTTTTAATCAGGCAGTCCTCTAACTTTTTTCTTCTTTTTCATGACTATCTACTTTTTTCTATTCTAAGTCTTTGTGACTTTTCACATATATTTTAAAATCTGTTGCCAACATCTGAAAACTGATATTTTGATTGGGATTGTGCTGAATTTCTAATACAGCAAGTTGGTAAGAATTAACATTTTAACAATATTGAGTATTCCAATTCATGAACACAAAATATCTCTCTTCAATTATTTAGATCTTTGATTTAGTTCATCAAAATTTTACATTTTCTCTGCACTTTTAAATGTATACCAAATAACTTCATCTTTTATTCGTATAATTGTAATTTTTAAAATTTGAAATTCCAAGTGTTCATTATTGGTATATAGAGAAGAAATTGATGTTTTTATATTAACCTCATATCCTACCTTATAGGGGGCTTCAAAGTTTTTTTTGTTTGTTTTTTTGCTTTTTTTTTGTTTTGGGGGCGGGTATTTTCTAAGTAGAAAACTATGGCATTTGCAAATAAATATTTGTTTCCTTCTTTCCAGTCTATCCATTTGTATCTCATTTGTGATTTCCTCCCACTGAATGCAATATGGAAAGGCGTGGGAAGTGAGAGTAACTTTATAGGGGAGACACTTGACAAACACTACCTCAGCCAGGTAACCAAAGATAAGATCAACAGTTTTATGTTAAATTGACAATACGTACCCTTGATAGGATATGATGAGAATGGCACTTGAAATCTGTACTCACCCTCCCAAAAGCTGTATCTCTGGTCTGATAATGAGGAAAAACTGGGAAAATCACAGGTGAGTGATATTCTACAAAACACTATCTAGTACTTCTCAAAAACTGTGTAAGTCATTAAAATAAGAAATCTGATTAACTGTTACTTCCAAGAGGAGCCTAGTGAGACATGAATATCTCTAGTCTAATGAATTATCCTGGATAGGATCTTGGAACAGAAACAGAACATTAAGTAAAAACTAAGATAATTTTTTTAAAGTGTGTACTTCTGTTAATAAAATAATAAATTATAGATTTAATACATAATTATACAAGTATGAGTTTTATATATACACACATACATATGTGTATATATCTGTATATATAGTTCTAATATTCAAGTGAATTTATACAAACTATACAGTTCTAATATTCAAGAGAACGTATACACACATACATGCATATACATTCTCTTGACTATTAGAACTGTATATTAGAAATTGCCTGTAATAGGTAAGACTATACAGTTCTAATATTAAAGAGAATGTGATACAGCCAGGAGGATAGACACATAGGTCAATGTAACAGAATACAGAACCCAGAAACAGACTCCACAAATATGCTCAACAGATTTTTAATAAAGGTGAAAACATTTTTGATGGAGGAAGAATAGCTTTTTCAATAAATGGTTCAGGAGGAATTAGATAATCAAAGGCCACAAATAAATCAATAAATAAAACTTCCACCTAAACTTCATAGATCATATACAATTTAATTCCACATGGATTATAGGCTTAAATGTAAAATGAGTATTTTTCTGACAAAATTTTTCTCAAAAAATTTTTAGGGCCTATTGCTAGGCAAAAAGTTCATTCACTTGACATCAAAATATGATTTATTAAAGAAAAAAGTGACAAAACGGACCTCATAAAACTAAAACTTTTGCTCAGTGAAAAAGCCTAAGATGATAAAGAACAAATTACAAGCTGGGAAAAAAATATTTGCAAATGACATATCCATCAAAAGAATTGTGTTTGACATATACAGAGAAGTCGTAATACTCAACAGTAAATAAACCATCCAACTAGAAAATGGGCAAAAAACCCTGAAGAGACATCTCAGTGAAAAGGTTATACAGATAGAAAATAAGCACATGAAAAGATGCTTTAATACCATTAGTCATTTAGGGAATGCAAACTAAATTTGCAATGAGATAGTACTACTGACCTCTCAGAATGATTAAAAAGTAATTGTGAAAACACTAAATGCTAGTGAGGACGTAGAGAGATTGAATCACTCATGCATTGCTGGTGGGAATGTAAAATGGTACAATAAGTCTGGAAAATAGCTTTGCAAATTTTTATAAAATTAAATACATGATTATCATATGATCCAGTAATTGGACTTTGGGGCATTTATCTCAGATAAGTGAAAACTTATGTTTAGGCAAAAACTGTATTGAAATGTTTGTAACAGCTTTATTCATAAAATACTCCCAAATTGTAGACTAACGAAAATGTCCTTCAAGGTTGAATGGCTAAACAGTGTTTTACTCATACCATAAACTATTGTGTGGCAATAAAATGGGACAGACTATTGATACAAGCCATAATCCGAATGTTTCTCAAGTATATTATGCTGAATTTAAAAATCCAAAGTCCCAATGTTGCATAATGAATGACTGTATTCATATAACATTGTTGAAATAAAATTATAGAAATGTAGAACAGATTAGTGGTATCCAGGTGTTAGGCATGGAAACGAGGTAGGTGCGGCTATGGAAGTAGCACAAGGGTGCTACACAGTGATAGAACAGTTCTGTATCTTTATTGCAATAACGGTTATGTGAATCTGGAAATTTGAAAAAATTGTTCAGTACTATAAACAAACACGGATACAGACACATACGGGAAATAGCTTGGCACTGGTGAAATCTGAATAAGCTCTGTAAATTGTGTCAGTGTCATTTCCTGGTTTTGATATTGTACTACAGTTATGCAAGTTACTAGCAGTGAGGGAAATTGCATGAAAGGCACATGGGACTGCTTTCTATATTTTTAAACAACTTACTGTGAATCTATAATTGTTTGAAAATTAAAAACTCAAATAATTTTGTCAGGATTTTTGACTCTGAGTAGCATTCACAGGACTTAAACATAAGCCTGATCCATTGCCATTTTACACTAGACAATGTGGTTTTGGTTATTGCATGCTAAGTAAACATGAATTATCTCACATACTTATCATTTTTGTTGTAAAAATATTTAAAATCTACCTGAACAATTTTCAGTATTTTAAAAAATTATAATCTATTAATTTGGAAAATTCTTTCTATGACTCTCAAAAAAGTGAAGAAATAAATATCACTTGTGTTAAAGTCATATTTTATGTGTGCTGCTAGATTTGTTGTGAGAGTGTGAAGATAATTTTGTAGAAGAGGCAGAAGAATTTAGTATACGGTTTTACATGTTTATGCAGTATTTTTTATCTTTGAAAACCTTCTTACACATCTTATATTGTATGAACATCACCTTAACCACAGATTTTGCTTGAAAAAGAGATATTATGTTAATATTTCAAATTAGAACATTTAATCTCATAGGTTAAATATGGCATCTGATAGCACACTAAAGGTTATGGATAAAATGGATAAAAGTCATTTTCCTAATCTCTTGTATTATACAATCTGTTTGTGGTTATTGCATGTTTTATCCTCTCTCTGAATGTATAGAACATTATTACCAAAAGCAGGTGTTTATTTTTATGCGCTATTGTAAAAAACAAACAAACAACAACCAAATAAACCACGAAAGAATGGAGTAGGAAATACATGTAGTCCTTCTTCAATAAGATTGAACAAAGCAAGTCACATATGAACATATGAATGCAGATGTTAAGTATATTCATGGGAAAAATGTAGAGATAATTCTTAACTGTTTTATGACTACTTAGAAACTAAAGCTGTGAGCACTAGAAAATAACACGACCATTCTAAGAACAATTCAAGGCAAATTGAAATTTATTAACTTTTTAGACATGGAAGATGATTAGAATACACTTAAATATCATTGCCCAATTATAGTGATATATTTTAAGAAGGGCATTAAAATTAGAATTAATCTAAACAATACTAGCTTGAATAGTGCACAGTATGATGACAGTCTTATATGAAGAAATGGAGAGGGTTGGATTCGTTGATGAAGATTTAAATATAAGATTTAAGGAAAGCATCAGAAATATCCTGAAAGAATTATATTTTCTATAATAGAAGAAAGAAGCAAGTTGCTGTCTACATGATATACTTAACCTAGATAGGAAATACAGTTTGGGTTAACATAAGCGAGGTAGATTTTTAAAAATTATAAAATTCATAAAGATCTAAAGGTAAGAACTATTTCATCAAGTGACAAGCTCGTATTATTGAGATTATTAAAGCACAGTTATAAAGATACTTCTCAAGTTTTGGTATAAAGGTTCTTATATGTAAAAGATATTGTCTTAGTCTATTTTATGCTGCTATAACCAAGTCCCACAGACTGGATAATTACAATGAAAAAAATTAATTAGACCTACAGTTCTGGAGGCTGGAAAGTCCAAGATCAAGGAGTGGCATCTGGTGAGGGTTTTCTTGCTGCATCAAAATGTGGCAGAAGGCATCACACATGAGAGTAAGGACGAGAGAGCAAGAGGGAGCCAAACTCACTTTTATAACAAACTGACATCCTGTGATAACAATCTCTTGTCAGGAAAAAGTAATGCTCAGGTCAGTTCCACTTCCATATCATTTTTGGCTTTTTTTCTTTTCTCTATGTGTTATCTCTTCTATTATAATATTTTTAATCTTGTCTTCTTTCCTAGTATATTCTTGCTCTTTTTGAAGTTTCCATTTTTCTCCCTCCCCATATCCACATTCTTCTCTCTTCCTTTACTATACTTGAGGTTTTGTTAACTTTATTTTAAAATTCTTTTTGATTGACAAATTTTAAAAATGTGTATATTATGGTGTACAATGGGATGTTTTGAAATATGTATGCATTGTGGAATGGCTAAATTGAGCTAATTAACATACACATTATGTCACATATTATTTTTTATTGTAATAACACTTAAAATCTACTCTCAGCAATTTCAAAGAATATGATATATTATTAACTGTAGTCACTATGCTGTGTAATAGTTCTCTCAAATGTATTCCTCTTAGCTCACTGAAGTCGTATATCCTTTGATCAGCATTTCCCCAATTCTTCCTCATTTCCAACTTCCTGTATCCACCATTCTACTCTCTGCTTGTGAGTTTAACTTGTTTCGATCCACAAATAGGTGAAATCCCCCCTCTTCTTTTCTAAAAGACATTCTAGAGAAGCACCAATGCATAGCAAAATGTCTTAAGATATGCAAACTCAGATCTCTAACTAATAAGTTATACCTTTATTAATTTTAATAAAGGGCATGGTTAATCTTTCTGGGGCCTCTAATCTTCCAGTGATCTCAGAATTGCTATAGTTCACCACATTAACTAAGTGGTGTCCCTTTATGCACCATGAATGTTCACTGAGATTTTTTACCAAGGGCATTGCCTTCTGAGACAGAGAAAAATCATACTTTAGTAAGACGTATACCGTTGGTTTTTAAAGGAAAAAGAGTTTAAAGTTTCCAGCTCTTTATCCCCATGTTTCAATTATCACAACACCATCACCACCACACTGTACCACTACCAAAGAAAAGTGCTAATTGGATTGATCAAAGGACACTAATTAGACCACTTTTTGTTGCAGTGTATCATTAGCGGGAGAGGTAGTCTATATTGGGAAATAGGTGGCTTTTTCTCTCTGGAACTTTTTAATAAATGCAGAGTGATAAAGTGGCCTGGGATTCTCCCTCTCATTTCCCAACACTTCTCTCTTTCATCTTATTCTCAGCATCTGTCTCTATATCTTTTTTGTTTTCCTGTATGTCTCTTTCTCTGCCAGGAGAAATCAGTGAGGATAGATTATCCAGAAGGTAACTGCCAAGCTCATTGTCCTACTCCTAAAACTCTAAGTTTGAGGGCTAGATAGCTTTTCTCTAAACAATAGGGAAAGCTCTTTACTCACTCTCTTCCACTTTTTAAGAATGGATATGATACAGGGTTGCCTATCCTTGTTGCTGGAAGAGAAATGTCTGAGCTGTGGGTATAAAAGGCTGTTCTGGACTCAAGGCCGCTTTGCAATTAAGCAAAAAGATACTTCCATTTCTCCTAATGAAGCTCATTAAACTTCACCCTATATTTGAATTTGGAGCTTCCACCTAACAGTAATATATTTGTTTTGTGAACTACAAGGGAAGAGTTACTCATTGGTACAAGACAGGACTCAGGTTATTCTGGATTTGGTCAAAATCCAACATAGTGCTACTTTGTTAATATCTGACACAAATTCTATAACTTCCTTCCTTTCCTTCCCCATACTTTCACTAAAGTGTCCACACTGTGATATCTGTTATATTGGAACCAATTTAAAAAAATTATCTTAAGAAAAAGATTGAATCCTCTGATACACTATAAATGTTACAGTTAAATATTTGTAATAGAAATTCAATAAACCTGAACCTCAGTTAACGAAAATTGTTAGACTGTCAGCATTTTAAGGAAAAGAGTCAAAAGACCCCAGAAAGAAATAATAAACTAGGTTGATATTAGGGCTTGGTAAAAATGCAATTTCCCGAGTTTTACTTATATTTACTAGAGTTTCAGTCTGATCTATGCCCATAAAATGAGGATTGATGTTTGGAATGATGTCCCTGAGGCACTGCTGGATTCTGAATCATGAAAGATTCAATTACCTTCAATAAACTGAACTTAACTATCGTAGGAAAAGTGATGAATACAAATAAGAAATATCAACAAGCAATGCTCAAATACAGAAGTTTTCTGATTAAGTATCAGGTAATTAGCAGTTCTGATTTATTGGAAACTATTCTCTAAGCATCCTAGAAAAGTGAAATTTCCTGTATACACTTCCTTGTGGTTCAGCTCACTGTAGTATGACCCCCAAAATATTAATATTTGGGTTATCTAGAGTAACCTAGACAATAAAGACTAGACAAAGACTCCAAATATTTTCAATTAGTTCTACTTCATCTCTTCTGCTATAATCTTATCTTTTGCCTGGATCCCTGAATTGGCCCTTTCTTCTACTATCTTACCCCATATCTTCTATCTGTACCAAACACAACATGATTTTTTAAATCAAATTAATATCCTTACTTCTAATTTATTTTAGAAGAGTCTGCAAACACTGTATGATCTGGCTTTATCTTTTTATCCAACTTCCTTAATGCCACTATCTTCCTTCTCACTATGATATTGACAGGATCACTCAGTCTCCTTGAATATACTTCAGAAACAACCTAGAAATGGATCCTTGTATATATGAAGATTTAATATATAATGGTGTTTCCAGTTACTCTATTTATTATTCAGTAAATGATGCTGATAAAAACTGATGGCAATGTGGAGAAAAGTAAAATTTAGGCTTTATCCTATATTACAAATACAATGTAAATTCCAGATGAATTACATACTTACATGAAATAATCATAACTATAATACTACAAATGTAAAAAATAGTAGTATAAGTGTAAAAATAATAATGATAACACAAAAGGAAAATCTACTTGATTAAGTATAAAATTAAGGTGGGGAATCCCCAAAACCCATATTCATAATATAAAAATTAAATTTGCATAGAGAAGGTCACACTAACTACGTCAATAATAAAACAGCAAATCTGGGAAAAATATGGGAAATAGAAGGAATAGAAAATATAAAGAAACACTTAAAGACAGATAAAAAAGGAATAAACAAACAACATGGAAGAAAAATGAAGACAAAGATATTAATAGGCATTTCACAGAAGGGCAAATCCAAATAACTAACAAATGCGAAAAGATGCTCAGACTTAGTGGTCATCAAGAAAGTAATGTCAAAATAACATAAAGGTATTATATTTACTTATGAAACAGACAAAAATTTAAAAGTCCAAAGGGCCTATTCCCATTGTTAGCAGTGATGCAAGTGAGAGAGCACGTTTATTTGTTACTGCTGGAAATGTAAGCTGTTGCCGCTGTTTTAGGATAAGCTTACTAATAACTATTAATAAAATAATGAAAACTTATGACTCTACAATCAAATAAGTGTAAGCTTTCTCTGGTAACTTTAAGCAAGCTTAAAAATATATGTGTGCTTGTGTGCTTCTGTTTGCTTGTGTGATTTCAGAATTTAGTGGTAGCAAAACCTTGAAAAATGTGTATTTGTAAATGTGGTTTGGCTGTGTCGCCACCCAAATCTCATCTTGAATTTTAACTCCCACAATTCCCACATGTGGTGTGAAGAACCTGGAGGCAGGTGATTGAATTATGAGGGTGGGTCTTTCCTGCACTGTTCTTGTGATAGTGAATAAGTCTCATGAGATCTGATAGTAAAGAGGCGTTCCCCTGCACAAACTCTCTCTTTGCCTGCTGCCATCCATGTAAGACGGGACTTGTTCCTCCTTGCCATCTGCCATGATTGTGAGGCCTCCTCAGCCATGTGGAACTTTAAGTCCATTAAATCTCTTTCTTTTGTAAATTGCCCAGGTTTGGGTATGACTTTATTAGCAGCATGAAAGCAAACTAATACATTTGTGCTTATTTATTTTTGATGGAAGGAATAGCAAGAAAATGTAGAGGAAAAGATAATCAGTTATCAAGAGAGGTTACAGTGAGGGGAAGAGATCATGGGAGGTGAAGGGCCTTCTTTGCGTGGCTGGCTGTCTTCCCTCCAAACACCCTTTTGAAAATGGCATCACATCCTAATTTTCTATTTTTTTTTTTTTTTAGTTTTGGCACTTAATATACTATTCATTTATATATTCATTGCTTTTTCTCTTTGCTATGGATACAGTTTGGTGATCTTACTCTGTCTTGTTCATCATGGAATGTCATTTCAGAGCAGTATGATTGCACAAAACAGGTGCTCAATACCTGTTTGTCAAATTAAGGAGTGTTTTGGTTTTAATTTCACTTTTGTATCTGCAGATCCCTTGTCAGCCCCTCAACTAAACAGTTCATTGCATGGCAGTATGTAGGAAGTACTTTGAATTAGAGAGAACATAATTTGTTAAATTCATAATCCATCCCAACCACTGGGCTAGTGTCTTATAAATTTTGCTTAATTTAATGTTTTCTACAAACCATATCATGATTTCCCATATAGCAATGGCAACACAGGGTTATGTAATTTAAGTAAATTCATTACTAAATTATCAAAGGGTGGAGACAAAATTTGGAATAATGTCTATTTGCTTTCCTAATCTTTGGCATTTACATTCTACCATATTACTATACTACCACGAAAAAAAATAGGACACTAAGTAAATGGAAATAATAATTATTTTCTCCTTCTCTGTGTCCTGCACCTTACTCGGTGTTGGCATGAATTGACTCATTTAATTTACACAGAAAATTGCATAATATTTTATATGTAAAACATACATATATGCACAGCAAGGATTAAAACACAGGGCATCCATGTCTATATTAAGTGTGCTCTGCCATGTGCTATATTTATTTAAATCTTAAAATCTACTTTTGAGTTTAAAAGTTCATTTTAAAGTTATTATCTTAAATCTCAGATGTCTCTAAATTTTTAAAAGTGAGTATCATTATCTTTCTATTGTAAGACCCTGGACAATTTATTTAACTTCTCTAAGCTTCAGTTTTCTCACTGATAAATGCTGATAATAATAGTATCTACCTCACAACATAATTTTGAAGATTAATCAGTTAACCTAAAACTAGATGTGTTTTGAGGAAGTGGTCAAGAAATATCAACAATGAAGTATTATTTTTACAATGATTATGTGGCAACTGAAACTCAGAAAGCTAAGTGACCTGTATGGAACTGGATTGAAAAAAGAGGAAAAAAGTGGAATTTATTTTATCTTATTATTTGATATTCTTTTCCATTGCCTTACAGTGAGGTGTCCACTGAAGGAAATTTATTATTTGATTAGTATTTGAATGGTTAAAAGTGAGTACTGTCTCTTAATTAGAGCATGGCCTCCAAAGTCCCTTTTTATTCTACCAGGGAAGGAAAAATCAGAGAGAGTTGCTGCTGCTTCTTTTAGCAGTTTCTTGGGGGTTAAGAAGTAAATGCTCGTGATAGTCACTGTTGCAGACCCTGAGACATTTCACTATTATCAAATCTGTCACAGCTAATTCTGCTTCACAAGGGTCACTGCTGTTGAGTCTCTGTTTGTAGTGATTGACAATTGTAGGTATTAAGAACCTGGGGTTATGCACCTCTATGATCAGGGTTTCTGTAAACAAGTGTTGACAATCTGGGCCATTTGACAGTGTGCAGACAAAGGGTCAATCAGAGCATCTGGGCCTTAATTACTTGGGTTCACTAAACTTCAAGTGACATTGATACTCATTTTCATTCAAACAAAGATGCAAAATATGCCTTGCTTTAAAAATCAACTTTTAATTATAAGCTACGTTTATAAGCTATGTTTATTAAAATCAAGGCATATTTTCTCTCTTGTTTCAATTAATAGAGTTAATATTGTTTCTTCATTATAGAACCTTTTTATGATATAAGTGATATTGGATTTGTCTTGGATAAATCTATTATTTGGAAGATACTAAAAAAATTATTTAAATGAGGTCAAATTTTTGTATTCATAAGAGAGTACACAATCAACCAGTATGTAAAACTTCCTGGACTGATTTATAACCTGAGGACATTTCTTAATTAACTACCTCCAAATTCATCCTTTCCTTTAAGATACTGGTTGTTACTGTATTGTGAACAGCAATAACAAATAAACACTAACTTATAAGTAATCTTGGGTGGGTTAATTAACTGAAGTATACTGGTCACTAGAGTTCTCACTCTCCTTAGTCTTTCCGTAGTTTTCTGGATATATATCCAAGAGAAAGGAAATCATCATTTTGGAGAAATACCTGAACTCCCATAGTTACTGCAGTACTATTTACAATAACTGAGATATGCAATATACCTAAGTGTCCATCAATGGACGAATGGGTGAAGAAAATATGGCACATGTACACAATGGAACACTATTCAGCCATTAAAAAGAATGAACTCCTGTCATTCCAGCAATATGGATGGAACTGGAGGACATAATGTTAAATAAAATAAGCCAGGCACAGAAAGACAGATACTGCATGTTCTCACTCAGATATGGGAGTTAAAAACAAATTGAACTCATAGATACAGAGAGTAAAATGAAGATTAATATAGGCTGGGAAGAATATTGGGAAGAGGGGGATAAACAGGTGTAGTTAATGGGTACAAAAATACAGTTAAATAAAAGGAGTACCTAGTGTTGGTAGCACAATAGGATGACAAGAGTTAACAATAATTTATTGGGTATTTCAAAGTAACTCAAAGAGTGGAACTGAAATGTTTCTAACATAAAGAAATGATCAATGCTTGAGGTGATGTATATCCCAATTACCCTGATTTGTTCATTACACATTGTATGCTTGTATCAAAGTACAACATGTACCAAATAAATATGTACAACTGCTATGCATCCGTGATAACTGAAAATAAAAAATTAAAAACAAACCTTTCTGCAAAAGAGGCCAAAAAAGGTGTTTTGTTATGTGTGGAGTAACAGAAAGAAAATGGATCTTTTATTATTGTTGGCTCCCTATTAGATTTCACCATAATGCAAAGAAGTTAGAACTTTCTCTGGTTTGTGGAATCTTAGGAAGCCTTACTGATCTAACGAGATTTGCTGATATCTTCAAAGCCGGCAATTTTGCATTGCCAAATTTCAAGATATCAGGAAACCCCTAGCAGTCCTTTTATCAACATCATAATAATCTGTGTACTAGAGTGTAGCAAACTGAATAATGACCCCTAAATAATCTACGTGGTCTCAAATGATATGCACATCCTAATCCCCAGAAGCTGTGAACCTTACCTCACAGGGTCAAAAGGGCATTGCATAGGTGATTAAGCAAAGGATTTTCAGATGTGGAGATAATCCCAAATTCACCACTGAGAGCAATGTAATCACAAAAGTCTTTATAAGAGAGAGGCGGCCAGGCGCGGTGGCTCACGCCTGTAATCCCAGCACTTTGGGAGGCCGAGGCAGGCGGATCACGAGGTCAGGAGATTGAAACCATCCTGGCTAACACGGTGAAACCCCGTCTGTACTAAAAATACAAAAAATTAGCCGGGCGAGGTGGTGGGCGCCTGTAGTCCCAGCTACGCGGGAGGCTGAGGCAGGAGAATGGCGTGAACCCCGGGGGGCGGAGCCTGCAGTGAGCCGAGATTTCGCCACTGCACTCTAGCATGGGTGAAAGAGTGAGACTCCATCTCAAAAAAAAAAAAAAAAAAAAAAAAAAAAAAAAAAAAAAAAAAAAAAAGAGAGAGAGAGGCATAAAGATCAAAGTTACAAAAAATAGATGTAAAGATGAAACCAGTGGTTGGAATGATGCACTTTGGTGATAAAGTGGCCAATCCCAAAGAATGCAGACAGAAGAAACTGGATTTCTTCCCTACAGCCTCCAGAAGAAAAAATAGCCCTGCTGATCTTTTGATTTTCTGACTTCAGAAATGTAGAAAAATAAATTTATGTTATTGTAAGCCACTAAATTTCTGGTAACTTATTATAGCAGCAGTTGAAAGTGTACAGATAGTGTGCAATGAGGCATTTTCATGGATTGTGAATACTGAATCTACCAGTGGGCCATCCTTCGATGGGCTGTCCTTCTCATTATGAATGCCCTTCATTTGGAGAGTTTTCTCTTTTCCTTTTTGTAAGATTATGGCCATATATGAGTGATCATACTTTTAGTGGCATGCAATAGGAAACTCTAGTTCATTAGATCTAAAATTAAATGAATTAGAAAAAAAATCATGCAAATCTCATGGAAGTCAAAAACAAGCTTTAAAATCAAACAACTGAAAAAACAGGGTCAGGATTGCTCTGGAGAGCTCTGCACAAAAGATTTATGAATTAACACAAGTATTCAAGTGAACATGATCTTGGCTCTAATTACTCTCAGTCTCTATGTCTCTCTTATCAAAATGGTAAAACTTCTGATTGACCTAGGTTGGACCATGACCTCCTCCGGATCCGTCAGTCATGGTCAAGAAACAAAGGCCATTTAGTAGCAATATGGTTGCTGGAAGGCCACCCCGACATGACTCTTGCGGACCATTCCCAGAGAAGGGGGATACGTGAGTGTTGAACAATGATTCTGAGAGATGACTATACACGGGGCTATGACACCATGGATATTGCTTAATTCATTTAATTCTTCTCTGAGGCACAGATTGCAAAAATAAAAATGAAAAATATCAGGTTTAATTCAATTACCAAAACAGAAGCAAATTATGACCTGGTATATAAATAAGAAAACACTAGATATTTGCTGGAAAACCCTCCCTAGATAATAAAAAATGAATACATAAATATAACAATGTAACATGTTAACATGTAAAAGGGACGTTTCAAAAAGTAATACACAGGTTTTAGAAATTCATAACTGAATCTACGTGTCTAAAAAAGGTTATCACAATTACATTTGTGTTGTCCTCTTTTTAAAGTCAACTCCAGCACACTGTGGGAAGATAGCATGGAGTCATTTCCTCCATGATAACCAGCTGTGTGATTTTGGGCAGGTCACTTAACCTCTCAATGTCTCAAATTTTTTTTAATATAGAAAATGAGGATAATAATAATTTGAAGCATTGTTAGAATTAGAAGCCACATGTGACAGTTCCTGTTACATAGTAGGCATTTAGTAAATATTAGATGTATTTTCCCTTTCTTCAATATAAACTAGAGAGTGTGTATGCATGTAGTAAAAAAATAAGCATTCATGCTGAACACAAAGGAATGAAGAATTTTCTTGAAAGACTAGTCTATTCTTACACTTTACTATTTCTAGTACACATCTCTTTCACTTTTCAGAAAATATATTTAAAATTATAAATAAATTATGTACTTAAGGAGTGTATGTGTTTATCTGTAGGGGTTGACTGCTTTTAAAAATCACATTGGTGTTTAATAGCCTATTTAAATATGCCCTTTATAGTTACTGCCCTGCTCTTTCATGTATTTAAAGAGACTTAATTTACACAAACATGTGAAAAGCAAAGTATCTATGACAGTATCCCTGGAAAAATGGATGTAAAATAAGGATGATGAAGGTATAAGATGGTGAAAAGTGAATGAAAGAGGAATAGTTGAGATGTTTGAAAGTGTTGATATTCAGGGTTATAATTTCCATTAAAATGCCTCGTACTAAAGTAATTTAGCATTCTCAGGTACATTTTAGGCAACTAATAATTCTGCCATAACCTGCACTTGAAAACGATGTGCAGTTCTGTAATCATTTATTCCCCCCTCACATGCCCAGTCCAATCTTTGCACAATAATAGATGTTCATCGTGAACTTTATAGAACTGAATTTAGATTACTGGAATCACCAACCAAGTGGAGCATTATTAACTGGCAATTAAAAATCTTACCCACTTCTGCTGGGCACGGTGGCTCACGCCTATAATCCCAGCACTTTGGGAGGCCGAGGCAGGCAGATCATCTGAGGTCAGGAGTTCGAGACCAGCTTTGCCAACATAGTGAAACCCTGTCCCTGCTAAATATACAAAAATTAGCTGGGCATGGTGGCAGGTATCTGTAATTCCAGCTACTTGGGAGGCTGAGGCAGGTGAATCGCTTGAACCTGGGAGGCGGATGTTGAAGTGAGCAGAGATGGCGCCATTGCACTGCAGCCTGAGCGACAGAGCAAGACTCCATCTCAAAAAAAAAAAAAAAATCTTACCCACATCAAGAACTACAAAATGCCAGTTTCTTTGTTTATAAACAGAAAACTATTTAACTTCTTTGCAGGGTTTAAATGAGGATTTTTATGAAGCTTATAAAAGACCAAGCGCTATCTTCAGTTATTGTTGCTGTTATTTTTAAATAATGGAAATCTTGTAGAATACAGTGAAACTAGAGGGTAATGGATTAAGTCTAACTAAATAAATAAGAGAAAAACTCTATATTATTAAAATGGTGCCATTAATTTTGTAATCAGCATGTGATATATTTGAGAATATGATGGGCTAATCTTAAGACTGTTTATATACTGATTAAACAAAATTCAAGGAAACCCACGAAATACCAGACTCACTCGATCTTGTCTTTTAGGTATGTTGTTAATCATCTTTTCCATTTGTTCCATTTGTTTCTGTGTTGGGGTCTCTTTCTCACTATCAATTACAGTCTCAATCTCCACTGTTGCCCTGAAGATCAAATTTACTCTGTAATATCTAATGTAACTCACCTGCATACTTCATTCGCTGAGATGAACTCCATGAGAAATTTTTGGGCCACCCTCCGTACTATGTGTGTCTAACTCGTGCCTCTGTTCTACCCGTTGGCACCCCAAATCCTCTCAAATAAATGTGAAAACTAACCTATCTGAGGAAGTCAAAAGTAATTAAAATAAGTTAGAATAAATTAAAAACTAAAGTTTTTTTTGTAGTGGAAATCAAGCTGAATGTTTACAAAAATATTTGCTATTCTTTTTTATTTTATCAGAATAGTTAATTAAGCATATGGAAGACATTGTAGATAGTGAAATATATATATACATACACACACGTGTGTGTATATATGATATATATCATGTATACACATCTGTGTATTCATTTGTGTGTATAATGTATCATATATACACATCTGTATGTGTATATACATTTCACTATTTATAATGTATGTGCATATATTTATAATGTGTGTGTATATTTATAATGTGTGTATATCTGTGTGTATATATACACACACATATGTATATATATAGACACATGTGCATGTGCACGTGTGTGTGTGCATGTGTATATTTATCTACCATTTGTAGAAGTCTAGAAAATCAGGTAGATACATTTTAGCTTCAAACAGGAAGAGCAGACATCATATTGTTTCTTTTTAAAAACAAATCAAGTTTCAAGGCTGAAAAAATTTATATAAATATATAACTAACAGATGTCAATAAACTTTATTCTTACGGTTCTGAGCAGTTAAACCAGTTGGTAGTAGCAGAAGGTAATACAAACTGCGTTGGGAATCCCTATAGTAATCCCAGTGTACAAATATTTTTACATATATGTAATCCATAATGATATTTGTTTCATTTTAGAAGTGAATTCCTGCAAAGAATGCATTTAATTTTAATGGAAAATTTGAGATATTAATTAAATATAAATACCAATACTATTTTTCTTTTGTAATAATAATTCAAAGTTTCAGGTAGGCTTGGAGATGGTAGAGCAACATTTATTGTGTTGGCCTCTTTAGAAGATGATGTATCAAAACCGTTTCTCAACTTAAACGTACGCTCCAAATGTAAAAGATTCTTTGACAGATGATTACATCATGAGGGCAGATCCCTCATGAAAAGTATTAATGCCTTTATACAAGAGGCTTGAGGGAACTTCTTAGCCCCTTTTTGCTCTTCCACCATGTGAGGACGCATAGAAGATACCATCTATGAGGAATCAGCTCTCACTAGACACCGAATCCCCTGGCACCTTTATCTTGGACTTCTCAGCCTCCAGAACTGTGAATGCGAAATTGCTGTTGTTTACAAATTATTCAACTGTGAACAATAAATTTCTGTTGTTCATAAATTATTCAGTGTAAGGCATTTTGTAATAACAACCCAAATGAACTAAGATGGAAATGTGTTTAGTTTTATACATTTGCTTTATCTTATATTTTCTCCTATTAGGCAAATATATTTACTTGCCTTGGTATCAACCTGAAAATATTATATTTGTATTAGTAATTAGTAATAATTTGTAATTATTAGTAATTAGTAAATATTAGTAATAATTTGGCTTCAAAACACTGAAGTATAGAAATAGAGAAGATGTTATATAATATTAAAGCAAGTCTCTCTCCAATACAAAAACTCCTTCTTCGACATTCCAGTTTTACGATTATCCCATGTCTGCCTGAATCTTTCCAGTTTGGAAAGATTGGAACATGAGCTATTGAGCTGTGTTTGGAACAGAGCTATTGAGTGTTCTACACATGACAGCAGGTCTTACATTAGTTCATTTAATCCTCACATTTCCCTAGGAAAGAGCCACATTGAGCCTTATTTCTGGGATGAAGAAACAGTCTGAGGTAATTTACAGTAATTGCTCCATGTCTCACAGCTAATAAGGAGCAGAGTCATGATATGACCCAATGAAGTATATATCTACCTGCCTGCAAGTCTTTTTTCTTTTCACAACATTTACTACCTTTCAAAAAACACAGACACAAAACCTATAAAGCAGCTGTATATATGCTAATTAAAACACACGATAGGTGAGTTTCAAAAAGAAAAATAACATTTTCGAGCCGCAGTGTGGACTATGTCCTAACCATCCCACTCATGATGTAAACTAATGCTAAGAGAAAGGAGAAACAGAAGTTGAATTATTATTAATGCCTCAATTTAAAAGGGTAAGCATGATTATATTAAAATGTAAGGTGTGTTTTTGAGAAATACATAATCATCTTTATTTACAAAGGTTAACAGTTTAAAAGCTGAAAGACATGGACTGTACCATTCTTTGTTCTAAATAATAATTTAAAAACTCAGTTCACTTTAATAAAGTTAGTCAGAAAAAATAAGCTTAAGTCAGAATTTCTCCTTCTCCTACTTGCTTCTAAAGGATTTAAGGGAAAATTTTCTTTATTTCTGTACTTAAATTTTTAACATACAGGGCTTCTGTATGACTAAGTTCTACTCACAAGGTTTTTTTTTTAAAGAAAAAACTTCCCATCTAATTAATATTCATTTTTGAGGAGTAGACGTCGGCTTTCTCATTTTAAGTAAAAATATGTAGTCCCAGCTACTCAGAGAGGCTGAGTCAGGAGAATGGCGTGAACCCGGGAGGCGGAGCTTGCAGTGAGCCGAGATTGCGCCACTGCACTCCAGCCTGGGCGACAGAGCGAGACTCCATCTAAAAAAAATAAAAAAATAAAAAATAAAGGGCACTGGTGTTTGTAACTAATTGCTAATTGAGCAATTACTCTATCAGGTTGCACTGGTAGAAAGCATTACTTGAGGTTTTCAGCAACTTCTGATTTTAACTTAATAATCATTTGAGTCAAAATTATTTAGTAAATTAAGCATTTCTTTACCAGGCACTCTCTATACTTCAAGTAATTTCTAATTATGCTACCTAATGAAGTAATTATATCATTAGTCAGAAACTTGTCAGAGTGGTAAGCCTTTTTTAAAAGAATAATAAAATGTGATGAAGATTTTTTCATGAAAAGAAACAATAATAAATATAAACCATTAAAAACAGTTGCCCAAATATATGCCTACTTGTAGCTGGTGGAGAGGAAATTCAAAAGAATCTTGCATTTGCTTTTGTCTAGCACTGATTCTCGGTAGATTAACCGGAAGGTTAAATGGGATCAAATTCTCAGTCCTCACTACCTTACTCTCATTTCCAATTCCACCCCCCCGCCCCACCCCGGCACTCCAGGTACCTTGCTCAATCAGAGTTAAAATTGATTAGCCTAGGTACACAGCCTGACCTGCCAGGCCTTCTCCCAAAAACCTTTGGATATGTTTGAATCATTGGTACAAGGGATCAAAACCTGCCAGTGCTCATCAAACCTGACTTTAGTGCAGAGGAAACTATTACAACTTTGCTAGTGCTTCCACTATTAAAACTTTTCCAAAAACAGAAATATACTATGGGAAACTGCTCTTACGAATCACTGAAAAAAGGGCATTTGAAAATGGAGGGAGAAACTTTCAACCAATTTCCTCTGCTAAAGAAAATGTTGTATTAGCCTGCACAGAAAATTGGCTATTGCTACTCCTCCTAGTCCCTCTCCTGTAAGTACTGCCAGCCAGTTCATTTAGCTCATCGGCCAAAGCTGAATTAGAAACTGCCATCATTTCTGCTCTCACTTGTGCTTTTTCCAATATCATTATTACATAGCAGTGTGGCCTGGTGGGATGTGCACTACACTTGGCAGAGGGATTCTTGGATTGTGTGTACCCATCAGCCCTAAATGTCTCATTTTGTGAATACAGAAAGTCATATTTTTGTCTCTGGATTCATGTCTTCTATTTTTTTCAAGTAGGTTGCAGTAATATACCATTCACAATATCTTAAAACTACACTCTAAAATTTATATTTCTATTAAGAAAAATCTTCAGTTATAGATTCCAAAATATTGTAACACCTAACTAATATTATGCAAATTATCTCCAAGATGTAAAGAAAACAGGACCAAGCTATGTTCATTAATTTTCCCAGTCCAGATAAAGAAATCTAGAGGAAATATATAATAATGTTTTATTTACCAAGTAACATATAAAGAGATTCTGGTGCCTCCAAATATATACTAGGATGATGCCTTTTAAAAAAAAATTCAACAAGCGAATTCAGAGACTCAGCACTTCAGCCTGAAACTCAATCCTACTGAAGAGGTCTTCGGATTGCTTTTGTAAGATTATAACTTTTATTGATGCTTTTCAGCCACTTATGATTTTCAATCTAAAATCATTTAATTCAAATAATTATGATTTATCACTGGAGGATTATTGATAGTAAAATCCAACTTTGGCTTTTTACTCAGCTCTTCTGTATTTAAATTAATGAATTTAAAATTATGTATTAATATACCTACATTGTTGTAGCCACTGGTTTAAAACTAGAATGCATTTCTCACTCTAGTGAAGAGGAACAATCAAGAATACAAATAAATATATACTGTAGGATACGAACCATTTAGGAAAATACAACAGAATAATGTCCGCAACAAGAGGCTAGTTTAGCTGGTGCGCTCAGGAAATGTAAACTCTTACCTTTTACCTGAAAGGTGGGAACAGCCATGCAAAGATCTGGTGGAAGAGTTAAAAGCAAGGAAAACGCAAATGCAATGAACCTGAGACAAAGATGGACTTGCCACACTTAAGGTAGTGACAGAGAACAGTTCTGAGGCTGGGCACAGGAAGAGCTGAGGGATGAATGATAAGGTGGAGAGAGAGAGACGCCACAGCATGTGGAATAAGTAGAAGTAAATGTGATTCCTAACAAGATGTCAGTTCGGCTCCACCTTCTGTTAGTTTAAAAGGGACAACTACACTTGCTCCTGTAAAGTGCTTTTGTTGAGGCCTATAAACAAATCAGAGCAGTTATTTAGGTTCCATGTGTTGCTTATATGTGGAAAAGACATTCTTACCCTAAATTCTTAGCGGTAAGCAGGGATGGGGGTTGTTCTGAGTGCTGGAAATTGATGACTGTAGTAGCAGGAACATGGTGGTCTAAAGCAAAGCTCTCAGAAGGGTGGTCTGCATGGATGTGAGAAGTCTACTCCTAATATGATATAAAGGGCTGGGAAACTGCTGCCTCATTTATGTGCTGAAAATTATGTGCTTGGCTGACAAGTCCTCTTATATGTGTTCTGAAGTTTGCAATAAAATATATCTTACTTTTCGTTGCCACCAAAATATGAGTAAACACTATAGCATAAGTTCACTATAAATCAGACATCATTATAAAAGAAACAAGTGAAAAGTTAACTGGATTGAATTTCTGTGCTTTAAAAAAAAGCTGTCTCATGTTCATACACACACACAAACACACACACACGTATAATATATATAATTTTTCCCCTTAAAATGCTGTAACAGTTGAACTAAACACTAAAAGGAGGAAAAAATGTTTTACAAAAAAATAAACTTTATTGATATATAACCTTAGGGGATTTAAAATATTAGGGTCAGATAATAATACATGGATTATTTTTAAGAAGAATCATACTTGGAAGATGACAGTAGATGATGATCAAAAGGAATAAAAGGATTCGTGTGCGTGTGTGTGTGTGCACGTGTGTCTGTATGTGTGTGTTTTCAGAGCCACTCCAACAATCCCCAGATAAGTCCTATGCTATAGATTCATCTCTGCTGCAACTTCAGAGAGACTTTTTCACCATTAGCTATCCATTTCTTTTTCTTCCTATTATGATTTCTCACTGCTGCACTGCAGCAATACTGCAAAGAAAAGCTGAAAATGCTCTTAACTGTGGAGCACAGATAAAGGAAAGGCTATCACTTTGCTCCTCAGACTCCCTACTCAATCTGCCAATTTGCCGAAGCGGGTTACCAGTTTCATTGCTAATGATGAGATCAGAAGATGTGGTAGCTGCTCTCACTCCAGCAAGCAATAGATATCCCTCGTCAAGGACGCAGTTTTCTTGAATTTTTTCTAAAGGATCAAGCTGTTAGTGTTACTGCTAAATGCCAATATCAGAAAAAATCTTTTAAAAACTGTGGGGTGCTTTCCTTCTCCACTCCTCAGAAAGGAGCAGTTTTATCCATCAACAATTAAAACAATACAGGATAAATGTAGAGGCATTCTGAACAATGCCTGTACCATTGGATACCATGTTTGCAAACATTAAAATATTACTTTACCAAGAAAAGCCAGAGATGTCACAGAACTCCAGAGATATAAAAGGTTTCCTGTGGGAGCTTTGTGCTTTCCTTATAGGAAACCTGAAATTACAGAAGAAAGCAGATCACCCAGAGTGCTTAAACTGGTAGGAAGAGAGAAGTATTCATATTTTATTATCTGAATAAGCTACAGTAGATTTTTTCCCTAACTTGTCTGAGAAGTCCTCTGAAAACTGCATTTAATTAGGTAAATTATCTCAATCAACAAAGAGTTACTGCAAGTTAAGTAACTGTAGTGTAACAAAGTGATATCTGCGCATGGAGAATGGCTGTTGAATGTCCAGTGGCAATGTGTCTAGAGCAAGGGAGTCTAGAAGGGGCTTTTCTTTGATCCACTTTTTAGAAGGATAGCCAGGAGAAGAAATGTGTTATACTCTTTTGGTATAATTTTCCTTAACAGAAGCAGAAAAATTCTCAGAGCATCTCCAATCATGGAAATAATATATACATATTGAAATCTTTCTATGCTCGCGGAAGGATTCTGGATGTTAGGGACCCAGCAAGAAAAACAGAAACAAGACAACACAACAGCAACAAACGTCCCTTTGTGGGGCTTTCTTTCATTCCAGGGAGGGAAATACGGATACATACATACATAAAATCTGTAACATGCTAGAAAGTGATAAAGTCTACTAAATAACAATGCAGCAGTGATGAGTGATTTGAGGTTTCAGGAAGAGGAATTGAAAATTTCAATTCGAGTGACCAGAAAAGTCAAGACTGCCATCTAGGAAAGTCATTCTAAGGGGCTGAAGTAATTGCTACAAACAAAAAAACTTCCCTGGAAGTGCTGGTTCAACTCCACTTCCTAAGTTGAAAAGCAAGAATGAGGATGGGTAACAGGAAGAGTCAGTCACTCTTGCTCAGTAGAAATGGGACGACAGGATCAGAAGGGAATGCTTTTGGCTGAATTCTGTCAGTAAGGGGAAGACACACCCATCTTGGCACATGGGTGAGTTTCCTTGAGGGTTGCACCCACACAAATGCATAAAGTGAAGGCACTCACTTTCGTCTGAAAATGTAGTCTTGAAAGCTGAAAAAAAAAAACAGTGAAAGAAGGGCTAAACTAGCTCAAAGAAAAGGACAGGTAATGGAGTGGCTGACTCTCAGCTACAGACTGAATTTCTTTCAGGATTTTAGTCAGGAGCAGGAGTGAAAGGAAAAAATTCCAGTTGAATCAGACTGGATTCTTATCAGCTAAGTTTTAAAATCAAGCAGCACAACACGTATTTGCTAACAAAAGAGTGAAAATTGAACTACTGACTTTACATATTTGTGAAAATACTCTGCAGAAATGATTTGACTAAATTGTTCATTTTTTGGTCATATCCACAAATTGCATTTATCACAAATATTTGCCATTTTTTAATGTAATAATTCCATTCTTTCCAAACATGTGAGAGATGTAAGTGGCCGTTTTTGTGTGCCATCAAGTCCTGAAAAACAAACAAATGAAAAAACCCTAAATCAATATTAAAAATTTACTTGTGCCTGCTTCAGGAGCCTACAGAATTTCAAACTCCATTACAGTGTAAGTACACTTAATTTAAAAACTAATTAGAACTTGTTAGGTGAGGAGAAGGCAAGAACATTTTTGGATAAGAATTTCTGCTACAATGTTAAAAAGATCTGTACTTAAAATGGCAAGTATATAACATAACCAAGGTATGGCTTAAGGACTTAGCTATAAGGTATACACAGTATACTTTTCTTCTGGTGCTACTTCATGGCCACAAAAATTAATCAAGAAGCTTTTGTTAAAGATGCTACTTGAACTTAGCTGTAAAATCTTTTAAGATATTCTTCAGTAGCAATATATGACTTGGAACATTGGTGAACTTCTATAACTTTTTTTAACATTGTTTATTTAAACATTATTATTTTTATTTATTTATTTATTTTGAGATGGAGCTTCTCTCTTGTTGCCCAGGCTGGAGAGCAATGGCATGATCCTGGTTCACTGCAACCTCCACCCACCCCCATCACCCCTATTCAAGCGATTCTCCTGCCTCAGCCTCCTGAGTAGCTGGGATTACAGGCATGCGCCACCACACCCAGCTAATTTTGTATTTTTAGTAGAGACGGGGTTTCTCCCTGTTGGTAAGGTTGGTCTCGAATTCCCAACCTTAGGTAATCCACCCGCCTCGGCCTCCCAAAGTCCTGGGATTACAGGCATGAGCCACTGCACCTGGCCTATTTAAACATTATTTTTAGTCATATCTATAACCAAAGATAAAAATTGCTTGGTGCCTTGTTTGATTTTATAATAGAGAACTTAATTATTTTGTTTAGCTTGGGAAGGAAAATATAATAGAACAATCCTGGAGGTAGAAACTTATCTTTGACAACCATTTTGTAAATTTGTTTATTCTGGTTATAATTAGATACGCAAACTTAATTTATATGAAGTTCTCACATGAGGAAAGAAACCGGCTTTCATTTTGTCATGTGATACAGCACAGTTTGAGTTTCTTTCTATTAAAAGGATTCAAAATGACAAAAAGAAAAATGCAAAAAAAGGATAAACACAAAACTAAATATAAACATGATTATTAAATTATCACTAGACATCCTCAAAATTTCTGCTGTATTTTTCAGAAGAGTGAGACCCTTTGGCCTGTAAATACACTCAGTGTACATTGGCATTTGCATTCAACAGCAATTAATTGAGCATCTTGTTCTTCCTTAGAACAACACTCATCTTATTACTTTGTTCAACATAGGATGGATACCTAATGCTAGTAGCTGCATACACAGTGTTGATGAAACTTATTTCCTCTTCAATGGAAAAAAACATACATAAAGCAGTTTTAATAGAACTTGAAAATGTAGTTTTTCTAGGCAAGGAAAAATAAAATGGGGATACAGTGGAAGTAGGAACTATATGTTTAAGTCATGGGAGATGAGGTAGGGGATGATGCAATAGAGAAATATCCCATGATATTATACAAAAAATATGCTGCCATACTATAATCGCCCACACTCTGTCTAGCAAAATGAGGCAAAATTCCCACAAGAGTAGGGGCCTTGTCTAGTTTATTTATCATAGTATAAACATAGCCTAGCAATGTCCCTAGCACATATGTTATTGAATCATTCTACTTATTAAATGGAAACAAATATATACTAGATATATGCTTGGGAATATACATATTACAAATTTGATTATAGATTAGAAAAAATCATCACCTTGTGAAGATAACATTACATGTTAAATTTTTTATTTTTAATTTTTGTGTGTACATAGTAAGCATATATATTTATGAGGTGCATGAGATGTAATATTACATTTTTATTTTCATATAGGATAAGTAGGTACAGAAGTTGAGCAAATGGAAGAGGTGTAGACTTATGAGACCATAGACTAATTATTCCTAGCTCTTATTTGAATATAGGAATGAAGGGAGCAATGGTAATACAAAGCAGCACATTAGTGTGGAGCAGGACACTGTGCACCAGTTACTAATGCCAGGGGCGGACTCTAAACTGCTTGAGGGACAGCAAAAATCCTCACTATGGCAATCACTAGAAATAGAAGTTCAAAACGGTTGTGTCCGCTACAGTATTGGAATCACCAAGGAAAACACAATATGTTCAAGCACTGGTACAAGGCTTTTTATCACATGGAGAAGAGACAGAGGAAGATCAGCTCCAATATTATGCACCAGTCCTCCGTGGCTAGTGGGTCTCCCCATAATTCTCCCCCATTAAGCCAACACAGGGGAATTGCACCCCGCTTGTGCAGTAGAAAGCCCCTTCTCTTCCCCCAAGAAGTCTAAAAACATTGCAAGTCGGGGGTCTCAGGGTTACTCACTGAAGCAGAACAAAGGAGGACACATTGTGTCTGAAACAGGGACTATTACACAAGGCAAGGAGCTCTCTACAGACTGTGTGGACCCTTTATTCCATGGTAAAGAAGTGTTCCAGGCCCAAGGCCCATTCTCATGGTATAGAATGGGAGTTAAAAGATTACCATGTACATGAGACTGCCTTTCTCAACACTTAGAATTTGATATAAGATTATTTTTGCACCATATTTATTTAGTTACTCAGACTCACTTAGATTGTATTTCTTAGGAACAAATTTAGGATGTTAATGAGAGATTACTTGAATAGTCTAAAATCGAGAAAAGAATATTCGACCTTGGAATTACAATCTATTTTTTCCTCTTCTTAAGTAACAAATTATTTTGGTGTAATTAGAAAGTCAAGAAGAAGAAGAAAGAGGAGAAGAAGAAGAGATTTCTGATTTCTGAATCTCTGAAAGAAGATACTAAATATTGTCTCTCCATTGCACTTTATATTTCTAAAATAAAATATAAAGAACATATGGGAAAATTTTTCCATATGTTACTTCTGTTCATACTTAAAATAAACCTGTAAGGTGTGCAAGCCATATTTTATTCTCATTCTGCTTTTGCAAAACTTCAAAAACTCTATTATGAAATGCCTTCCTTGTTCTCTGTAGTCATACATAAGTGGTTTTTAGCAACATGCCATCAGAAGATATAGCAAGTAGAAATTAAAATTTAAAGTATTAAGAAAGTACAAGATGCAAATGCTCAAAGCATAGATTTTCATCGAAAAATGTCAAAATTGAAAATACATTTAAAATACACAAAATAAAAAATATCCAGAAGAATAGAAGCATTTATCTAAAAATTTCTAATTAAAAGGTTAAAAACTACACTGATTAAAAGTAAATATGGTTTGCAATGTAGCCAATGGTTGATTTGGGACTTTTTTTAAAAATAGGAATTGCTGAAGTTTTATATTTTTTAATGGCAGTAATAAATGATAACTCTGAATTTGTATTCACAGCTTTTGTATCCAACTGCCTCCTGAACATCTCATTTCTATTTAACAACAGGCAAATCAGACTTATAATATATTTCACACTTAACTCCTAAAATCGCTCTCCTAATGAATCATTCTGTCACCCACATATTCCCCACCCCCCCACCAGAAACTTGTAAATCATCCTATATTTTTCCTCTCTTTCAACCGATATCTAAACAATCATTACATTTTAAATATTTCAGCAATATATTCCTTAGTTCTCTTCCCCTTTGCTATGACTGTGGTTTAAGCCTCATCATCTCCTGCCTGTACTGTTTTTTTCTGAACTCTTAACTGGTCTTGCAGCTGACAAAGATCATGCCTGGAGGTAGCAATCACTCCACCCACCAGGGGCTGTGGATCCAACAGCGAATAAGGCAGAGACCCTACCATCAAGGAGCTGCAGCCAGGGAAGTGGTGAATGTGGTAGAGAAAGTAAAGAAGACACAGTAAAGTAAACATGTAATCATCTAGTATTGTGATAAGTGTCATTTTCGATAAATACAGAGGATGCTTTCAGAGTACAAGAGATGGTTACCCAAACATGTCCCTTCTCTATAATCCTTGTTTCCATTCATGAAGGGAAAAACTTCTAGATTGAATTGAATGCACTAATGGTTTACCCACTGCATAAACCTCAAGTCTCTGGCATAGCCTGTAACATTCAGAGGGAAGCAGGATTGCCTGTCACTTCATGGTTTACTGCCTGGTTGCACATCCTGGCTTCAACACTTACCAGGCATGTTTCTCTAGACAAAGTACTTAACCACTCTGTTTCCTCCAGGGTAAAATAGAGCTAACAGTAGATCCTCACAAGATTGTTAAAATAAATAAATGACTATGTATATAAAGCACTTATATTAGGGCTACATATGGCTTTGCTGTATTACTATCATCAACCTTGCAGGAGAAATGGACATTTTTGCTTTATGGGGTTACAAAATATTATTTGAACAAATTTCAGTGGATTAAAACCAGCTTTTCGCCCTTACCCTGTTTACCTGTAAAAGGCTTACTCATCTTTCTAGACTTACATTAATCATCATTGGAATTTAACTTAAGAATAGAGACTCTAGAATTAGACATTGGTTTGATTCTGAGATTTAATATTCACTAGCTGCATTGTCTAAGTAAATTTACTTATTCTGACTCTATTTATCTCTGTAGATAATATTACCCAGCTCTTACAGGATTATATTAAAAAACAAAATCATTCTATAAAGATACTCGCCTAGTATGGCCTCTCAATTAATTTCTATTAATGGAGAAGTAGGCAGGCTTTGTTTATATTTCTACCATATTTACCCTGACTATATTATGTGTAATTATTTAGTTTTGCATTTGTTTTCTTGGTTGTCTTCTCCCTTAGAAATAAAAGCTTTCCTTGAACAGGAATTTTGTCTTTTTTAAGCTTGATTTCTAAGACATAGCCAATCCTTGCATACAGTATACATTCTGTAAGTACTTGATGAATGAATTAATAAATATACAAATTAAGACATGGATATTTTAAATATGGAATAATTCATATTGTACTGCTTCTATTATTTCCTTGCAGTGCAAGTATACTTTTATTGTAACTATAGAAGAGACAGAGAACAATGAATACCAATATCTTAAGAATTTACACAAGGAATAAGGACCCATTGCCTTCTGGTCGTTGATGACTTCTCAGTGGGTAGCACTGAGTGGGAAAATTATTTGTTATGTTATCAAAGAGGGTTCATTAAAAGGTCATTAAAAAGGCACTATTAGTATTAGGAGCTAATGGCCTTTGAACATCATTAGAGAGTTAACTGGTGTATCAAAACCTGAGACTTGTTTCCCTGTGATTTACACAATTCTCACAAACCTTGCCTTATTGAAATTCTTAATAATTTTTCCTAATTTCTCTCTTCTGTAAGGTTTAGATACCGTAACTTTGTTAACAGATATAGATACTTAGTAATAAGAAGAAAGTTGACTGAGAAGAGTGCTAGGCATCTAAAGAGGTCAACTTATAATGATTTTTAGCTGAAAATAATTATTAAATTTTTTAAGACTGAATAATTGGTCTTTAAAAAATAATCTAGAAATTATTTTAAAATAATCTTTATAATAAAGATCACGAAGAGTTAGCCTTGTTATTTCTCTTATTAAAAGTTAAGAAATGATACTTTTTCAAGATATAAACTATTACAAAAGCTATTTTAAACTGATTAAATTTCTGCTCAGCATTTCCATTTTCTTTTCAAATTCAGTTGGTAAAGAAACGCAAAATGTTAGCTGATTGACTTGTTCCTTTTCATGATAGGTTAAGTAACTAATTAAACATGAAGTTTATAAATAAAAATTGAAGAAAATCTATTTCTTGCCAATTAGTAAAAAAGAAATATCAAAAGATAAGAATTTTAACATTATAGACTTCAAGTTTAATTTGCAAAATCTAAAAAAAAAAAAAAAAAGAAAAAGGATGCATTGATAAAACTAGGACTAGGACACATTGGTATCCATTACCTATAATCGCCTAGTCACTTCCAAGGAATTGTATAATTGTATATGCACTTTTGGGGTCAGGGGGATGAAAGACTTTCTATTTTTCTTCTCTCTACCATACCTTCTCCCTCACTTATATCACAGATATTTATGTATAATTAGCTATCAATAAGAGGCTTAGACATGGGGGAATATGTTTTTCTTCATTGCAATTGCTAGTGTCAATCAATGAATAGCAAAACCTATAAAATAACCTGAATTGAAAGGCAAATGACCGTTCGGTCATGGTGGCTCATGCCTGTAATCCCAGCACTTTGGGAGGCCAACGTGGGCGGATCAACTACAACCTGAGGTCAGTAGTTCAAGACCAGCCTGGCCAACATGGTGAAACCCTATCTCTACTAAAAATGTAAAAATTAGCCAGGCATGGTGGTGCATGCCTGTAATTCCAGCTACTTGGGAGGCTGAGGCAGGAAATCGCTTGAACCCAGGAGGTCGAGGTTGCAGTGAGCCGAGATCGTGTCACTGTGCTCCAGCCTGGGCGACAGAGCGAGAATCCAAAAGAAAGAAAGGAGAGAGAGAGAGAGAATGAAAAAAAGAAAGAAAAAGACAGACCAGCACATGGAAGCCTTGATATAACAGATTTCGTATATTTTTATGTCCATTTAAAGCTAGGTTGACATTTATTATTTATATCTTTTATATAAAAAGGTAATGAGATATTAATATTGAACTAAATTTACCAAATTAGAAAATAAAAACTGTATTAACAAAAAAAAAGATATACCTGGATAATTAACCCAATAAGCCATCTAATGTAACCCAATATTAAACATTCAGATATATTTCCACTATTTTAAAAAATTTCTCCTACTGTAATTTTATATGATTGTGAACATAATACATATATATACACATATATATGTGTGTATATATATAGGTATGTCTTGATTTTAAACTAAATGTATTGATACACATCTGTACATCTTCAGAGCCTTTATTCTCATGATCTGTCTCATGTTCTAAGTTTATTTAAAAGTTTCCTTAATTTAGTCCTTTGGTTCAAACATTTAGATTGCTTTCAATTTTTATTTCTCATTGATCTCACTTTTACAAATACCTATGTCATATAGCATTTTACTAATTGTTGGATTTTTTATTAGGGTAATTTACAGAATCAAAAATTATGTTCAAGACAATGCACATTTTTGCGATTTCACTTTCATATTGCTAATACACTTTCCCAAAATTTGTGTGTGCCAATTTACGTTTTTAACAGAAATGTATGAGAACATGGTTTAACTTTATTTAGTTTAAATATATTTTTGAAGCGTTTTTTAATTAATTAGGACATTTCTTTTTTCTTTGCGGTTTGTTTTTTGTTGTTGTTGTTGTTGTTGTTGTTGTTTAAACTTTAAGTTTTGAGATACAAGTGCAGAATGTGTAGGTTTGTTACATAGGTATATGTGTGCCATGGTGGTTTGCTGAACCTATCAACCCATCACGTAGGTTTTAAGCCCTGCATGCATTAGCTATTTGTCATAATGCTCTCCCTCCCCTCACTCCCGCTCACTGACAGGTCCCTGTGTGTGTTGTTCCCTTCCCTGTGTCCATGTGTTCTCATTGTTCAACTCCCACTTACGAGTGAGAATATGTAGTGTTTGGTTTTCTATTCCTGTGTTAGTTTGCTGAGGATAATGGCTTCGAGCTTCATCCATGTCTCTGCAAAGGACATGATCTCATTCCTTTTTATGGCTGCGTAGTATTCCATGGTGTATATGTACCGCATTTTCTTTATCCAGTCAATTATTGATGGGAATTTTGGTTGGTTCCAAATGTCTTTGGTATTGTAAATAGTGCTGCAATAAACATATGCCTGCATGTGTCTATATAGTAGAATGATTTATATCCTTTGGGTATATATCCAGTAATAGGATTGCTGGGTCAAATGGTATTTCTGGTTCTAGATCCTTGAGGAATTGCCACACTGTCTTCCATAATGGTTGAAATAATTTATGTTCCCATCAACAGTGTAAAAGGGTTCCTATTTCTCCATAGCCTCACCAGCATCTATTGTTTCTTGATTTTTTCATAATTGCCATTCTGACTGGTGTGAGATAGTATCTCATTGTGGTTTTGATTTGCATTTCTCTAATGATCAGTGATGCTGAGCTTTTTTTTCATATATTTGTTGGCTGCATAAATGTCTTCTTTATAAGAAGTGTCTGTTCATATACTTTGCCCATTTTTTGATGGGGTTGTTTCTTTCTTGTAAATTTGTTTAAGTTCCTAGTAGTTAATCTCAGAGTTATATGGCCTGTATCAGTTTTCCAGGATTGTTCTCTCTCTCTCTCTCTCTTTTTTTGTTTTCGGTTATTTACTCCTTTTTTTCCTCTGTTTTCTTTCTCTCTTCCTCCCTCAATTTTTTCTTTGCAGGACAGGAACTTCACAACCTGTGAAAAACGAGCTTTCCTAACAACGTGGGACCTATTCATCTGAGAATAAATTGTCCTAGCCATGAAAAACCAGACAAAACCCAAGAACAGAGACTCATTTTCTTCTAAAATGCTTTCTCTGAAAGATTTTAAAAAGAAAATAAAACAATTTTTAAACTATTTTAAAGAGAAAATAAAAACTTGGGACTCCAATTTGCTATGCCAAAAGTAAAACAATTGAGCTGAAAGCTGAGTCATACAAGAAACTGCCTTTAGCTTTGTTCCTAAATAGATAGGTAGCTACAGATAAAAGGTTAAATATTTCCACGGGTAGCTGCTCTACATTTTCCTTATGTAAAATACTGATTTACTGCCTGTGAGATGAATACATAAGTGACTATTCCTCTCCCTACTCCTTTTTGTCTTGCAACATGTGAATTCAGTAGTGTGACCTTACCCCTACCCTACCCCGCCTCTTTCTCCTCCAGCCTATTTTTCCCCTTTAAATATTGAAGTCCTCAAACTCTTCTTTGGAGAAAGTCATAGATCTGTGTCCTAGGCCTGTCTGTAACCTTGGCAAAATAAGTTTCCAAATTGACTGAAACTTCTCGGATACTTTTTGGTTTACACATATAATGTGCATTTTGAAAAAAATAGAAAAAGAAAACAAATTATTTTTAAAAAAAGTTAAAATTCCCAAACTGCCAAAAGCAATCTATAGATTCAATATTGTTTCTATCAAAATACCAGTGTCATTTTTCATAGAATTAGGAAAAAACCTACTCAAAAATTAATATGAAACCAAAAAAAAGAGCCTGGATAGCCAAGACAACTGTAACCAAAAACACAAAGCCAGAGGAATCACATTACCTGACTCCAAACTATATTATAAGGCTATAGTAACCAAAACAGCATGGTACAAAACTGACACATAGACTAATTGAACAGAATAGAGAAACCAGGAATAAAGCCATGCACCTATGACCATCGGATCTTCAACAAAGTCAACAAAATTAAGCACTGAGGACAGGAGTTCTTATTTAATAAATGGTGCTGGGATAACTGGCTAGCCATATGCATAAGAATACAACTGGACCACTACATTTTACTATATACAAAATTTAATTGAAGGTAGATTAAAGATCTAAATGTAAAATCTCAAACTATACAAATCCTAGACGATAACCTAGGAAATACCATTCTGAACATTGGCCTTGGCAGAGAATTTATGACTAAGTCCTCAAAAGCAATTGCAACAAAACAAAGTTGACAAGTAGGGCCTAATTAAAGAGTTTTGCACAGCAAAAGAAGCTGTCAACAGAGTAAACAGAAAACCCACAGAATGGGAGAAAATTACTTGCAAATTATGCACCTGATAAAGATCTAATATCCAAAATTTATACTAAACTTAAACCAATCAACAAGCAAAAAATAACTCCATTAAAAAATGGGCAAAGGACATGGAAAGGCACTTCAACAAGAAGACATACAAGCAGCCAACAAACATGAAAAAATTCTCAACATTATAAGTCAGCAAGGAAATGCAAATCAAAACTACAATGAGATACCATCTCATACCAGTCAAAATAGCTACTATTAAAAAACAATCAAAGGCTGTAAGATGCTGGCAAGGCTGTGGAGAAAAGAGAATGTTTATACAATGTTGGTGGCAACATAAATTAGTTTGGCCAATGTGGAAAGCAGCTTGGCGATTTCTCAAAGAACTTAAAATATAATTATGATTCAACCTGGTAATTCCATTACTGGGTATAACCCCAAAGGAAAATAAATCATTCTACAAAAAAGACACATGCACTCTTATAGTCATTATAGCACTACTCACAGTGGCAATGGCATGGAATCAACCTAGATGTCCATCTATTATGAATTGGATAAAGAAAATGTGGTACATATACACTGTAGAATATTACACAGCCATAAAAATGAACAAAATCTTGTCCTTTGCAGTGACATGGATACAGCTGGAGGCCAACATCCTAAGTGAATTAATGCATGCTCAGAAAACCAAATACCTTATGTTCTCATTTATAAGTGGGAGTTAAACATTGGGTATGTATGGATATAAAGACACTGGAGATTACTAGAGAAGGGAGTGTCTACAACAGCAGACACTGGAGATTACTAGAGAAGGGAGAGAAGGAATAGGGCAAAGGCTGAAAAATTACCTTTTGGGTACTATTCTCACTACTAGGTGATGGAATCATTTTTACCCAAAACCTCATCCTATATACCCCTGCAACAAACTTGTACATGCATTCACTGAATCTAAAGCAAAAGTTGAAATTATTTTAAAAAGAAAAAAAAAGTATCTTCAATTTAGGTGAAATTCAAAACAATATTAATTGCATTAAACCTATTTAGAAATTGCTAAAAGATGATTAATAATGCTTTGATGACCCAAGGTACTACCCATTCAATTCTAAAGTGCTATATATATTTTTGGTTAATGACTAAAAAATACATTTTTGTTTTACTTTATTATTAGAAAATATCAAAGGAAGAAATTGTATATTAACTAAAACATCTTCTTAAGCAGAAAGAATCTATCATTCTGGGTGAATGATTTATTTTTACAAGAGTAATTGTTTATAATTTTAAAGTTTCTTTAGCTACTGAGTGCCTGTTTTTATGAAATACATGACCAAAATCTAATTATACAAAAAAAAGTCATATTTAAAAGTATAAATTATAACATTGGCAGAAAATTGAAGATTACTTGTTTGAACCAAAATCCACAATCGACTCTTAATTTATTAAAATTAGTGGGTGAAAATTAGAACATTCAAATGAGAAATTATAATATTCATTAAAGAGTTAATGAAAACATGTCTATCCTGAAACTAAGCATCTGGCAAAGATGCCATCAGGTTTATACTCCAATGATATGAGGTTGCCACAGCATCAGTTGCAAAAATCATGCACAGTGTAAGCCACTTACATTCAGAAATCAGTTTCCTTAAGGGGTCTCTGGAAGAAATCCAGATTCAATTTGGAAATTAAAGAGTGCATGGTCATGGTGACACTAAACAACTGAAGGGTGTGGAAGAAATAGCAGTGCTACATTGATTGCTTGACACATACTGAAGAGGCAACATGCAAATCATAATTCTACAAGGTACAAAAAAATTGATCACTGAGAAAGAAGTTCCTGTAGTCAAAGTGTGTCATGCAACACATTGTGTGTATGTGTGTGTGTGTGTGTGTGTGCGTATGTATTTTTTTTCCCCTCTGGCTGCTCTTTCTCCATGAGCAGGTCAATAATGATAAAAATTTTCCCTTATGAAATAGGGTCTCCATCCCTCCCTAGTGACTGGCCTTTTCAAAATAAAAACTCAAGGCGATGAAACATATACAGCTGAAAATCATCCAGAAGAAAAACATGAACTATCTTAATAACATATTCAATCTCTTTTTCTCACCATATAGAGGTCATTATGTAGACCATAATGTGTGGTGGTGAATGAATGTGTGCATGTGTGTATGTATGTGTTTATAGTTATGAATAGATTATTCAAGGTTATCTCTGGTTTGGAAAAGTCTATATAATTACATAAATCATGCATAAATAGATATGCATATTTACATATACACGCATACTTGCTTTCAATTCTCCTATGAGTTAAAATGTACACCTATTCTACACATACATATATACAAATTTTAAAGAAAGGATAAGCTGTGTGTGTAATAATATTTATTTTCTTAAATACATTTTATAGATTAATATTAAATTGCATAAGCCTATCTCTACCCTATGGCTTTACCTTTATTTATTTAATTTTTTTTTTTTTTGAGACAGAATCTCACTCTGTCACCTAGGCTGGAGTGCAATGGCATGATCTCAGCTCACTGAAACCTCTGCCTCCCAGGTTCAAGGGATTCTCCTGCCTCAGCCTCCCAAATAGTTGGGACTACAGGTGCCCACCACCACACCCGACTAATTTTTTTTTTTTTTTTTTTTAGACAGAGTCTCACTCTGTCACCCAGGCTGGAGTGCAGTGGCGCGATCTCAGCTCACTGCAAGCTCCACCTGCCAGGCTCATGCCATTCTCCTGCCTCAGCCTCCCCAGTAGCTGGGACTACAGGTGCCTGCCACCACACCCAGTTAATTTTTTTGTATTTTTAGTAGAGACGGGGTTTCACCGTGTTAGCCAGGATGGTCTCGATCTCCTGACCTTGTGATCCACCCACCTCTGCCTCCGCCTCGCAAAGTGCCGAGATTAGAGGCCTGAGCCACCGCGCCCGGCCCTTTTTTTCTTTTAATGTTGGTGTTTTATGCCTTGTACTCTGAATATAACCGAACAACCAAATTCTTCTATTTCAGCAGTGTTGGAGAAACTAAGGTTCTAATTCAGTTATCTTGGAAACTAGAATCTTAGCTTGGCATTAGAAGACACATATTAATCAAGCAATGACAAAAGGTAACAGAGAAGATAAAAAAAATTAAATGATTACATTAAAAATCAAACTACTAATCAAAATCTTGTATTATACTTAGCCAATGTTTTTGCATCTTACTAGAAGGTTATGCACTAAAATTATCTCCCAAAGTGGTTCATGATTAAACTACAGCTCTTGACTGAGGATCACTTGTTGCTGTATACATGAGTGAGTGTGTGTGTGTGTGTGTGTGTGTGTGTGTGTGTGTGTGTGTGCATGTATGTGTCTGTTGGCAATTCAAATATGCAGAAAAAATCATTATCCAAAGAGCACTTTTTTATTTATGTTTCTATGCTTATTACCTAACAGTACCTAAGAATTCAAAGATGTTCAAGTGAAATAAAAGTTTAGAACTTGAAATTTATCCAAAATTTATTTCCCTAAAATAGCCTTTTTTCTTAATATACTTTAAGTTTTAGGGTCCATGTGCACAATGTGCAGGTTAGTTACATATCTATACAAAGAAGCTTTGTTCTTTCACTCTTTGCAATAAATCTTGCTATTGCTCACTCTTTGGGTTCAGACTGCTTTTATGAGCTGTAACACTCACCGCAAAGGTCTGCAGCTTCACTCCTGAAGCCAGTGAGCCCATGAACCCACCAGAAGGAAGAAACTCCGAACACATCCAAACATCAGAAGGAACAAACTCCAGACACACCGCCTTTAAGAACTTTAACATTCACCGCGAGGGTCCATGGCTTCATTCTTGAAGTCAGTGAGACCAAGAACCCACCACTTCCGGACACATTACTCCTAATATCACAGTGGGGGTACACCCTGTGATGATATTATTTGTATTTTCTAAGGGAGGTATTTCTCCAATATCACAGGGGTGTACATCCTTTGAAAATATGATTTATAATATCTAAGGGAGATATTACTCCTAATATCTTCTTTTAGATATTACAAATAATATCACAGGGTGTACACCCACCGTGATATCAAGAGGAATATCTTCTTTTAGATATTACTGAGGCTTTACGTCACCTTGTGGCTTCTGCTGTCTTGAATGACCTTTGACATCCCCTAAGGGAGCTCACTCTAGAGCCCTTCATGAGAGGCCACATGAAGACAGAGGCTCTGATACCATATCAACCATATGTTTTTATGTATTCTGATGCTTCGACATCTAGGGCCTTGCTGACCTTGGCAGGCCTGTCCCTCCCAGGGTTAGCCAATTCCTAGAGACAGTAAACAACTTGCCCATGAGCGTGCTTTTCACACACAACTAACCAGTCCAGAGCTCATGCCCCCAGTTACCTATTTCATCAGGCTTCCACAGGACTCACACACTCTAGGCCACTATTCCTCTGCCGTAAGCACCCCAGGGCCAGGTACCAGACAACTAGGGACAGCCCCTATACCCAGAGCCTGCTAAAATTACTCAAACTAAAATAGCTAAACTTAACCCTGCTCATCTTGCCTCACTTATTCCTTCCCATGGAAACCACCGTAAAGGCTCTTGCCCATGTTTTTCCATCACTCCTGCCTTCTCACTGACCATACTGCCTCCCTATTCGGTGCTGCATGGCATAGTACTTTCCTTTCTCTTGGATCTGTGAGTAACAAACTATCTTTGCAGTGGCAATCGACTCTTGTTCTGTTGGTCTTTCCATACCTGAAGAATAATGCAACCCATATATTTTTTTTAAATCAACTAAAAATTTAATTAAGTATAAAGTAACTTTCACATTTGTCTACAATCACAGTAAATACAGTTCTTGGCATAATGCCATGGCCTTTAAAATGTAAAGCCTCCCCACCTGCAAGACTACATATATAAATCTCCCACTATTGTTTATATAATAGTGGATTAGTTAACCAAATTAAAAGTTATACTATCTAGAATAAAATGGAAATAATTTACACATAAGATTCATATTTAAATCATCCTTATTTACAAAATACTATCCTGAGAATTATAATTCTATTAAGTTTCAATTTGAGCAAAAGTGTAATCACTGACAATAACAGTCAAAATGACTTTTGAAGAGAGCAAAAATATTGTCAGGTTTCTTGCTGTGGTTCTGGATCTTCAGTAGCAGGCTCATTTGAAGGCAGACTCAACCCTGAAGGGAACTCACTCTATCTTCAGAATGTGGGGTCGGGGGTGGGGGAAATCCAGGTCTTGGGGGAAGGTAAGGAGGAAAACCCCTCGGTGGACAGACATTTCTCATTGCAAATGGAGCACGTGGTGGACCTGGGACATCCCTTGGTGGAAAATAATCTGGAGAAGCTCCAAACATGGTTCCTGGAGGAGGTGGAGGGAAAGGAGGTCCTCTCCTCATGAACGGGCCCCTCATATCCACTGGAAACAACGGACCTCTGATTGGAGCAAGAGGTGGAGGAACAAAGCCAGGGCCAGTCGCTTCATTTCCAGCGGGGAGAGATGGATCAGGCACATTTAAATTACCAAGATTATCTTTGGTATCATTTCTACTGGATTCCATTTCTGAAGGCATTGACCCATCCATTTTATCCAAAGAAGGCATATTAAAACTTCTGAGTTCTGCTGGTCCAGAGCCTCTAGCACAATTAGAATAAAATCTGTCTTGCCTTTGTGGAGGAAGAGCTGAATCAGGATATGATTGTCCTGGTGGAGGAGACATCATCCTACGGTCCTGTTCCCATGGAGGTGACAGGAACCCAGTGTCAGAAGGAGCCCTGAGGATCGGTAAACCTATCACAGATTGATTCTCCTCTTTCCTTGGTAATCTGATGGTCCAGAGGATTCCCTGGGCCTCTTGGGCCTCTTCCTCCTCCCCTTGGAAGCAGAGGTGAGAGTCTGAGTGGACCCTCCAACAAAGTTGGAGGATAGAGAAAAGCTCTTGTTTCAGATAAAGGCCGACCCAATGGTGAGGGACCATATGAGGAATGCTCTCTGCCAAATGCTGTAATGGAACATCAAGTGCATAAGGATCTTTTTCTAAAAGCTTAATTTTAAACTCTGTTTCAGCTAATTTTTGTCTGTTGTGAGCACTTTCTTTCCTTAAATCATTGAGGTTTCTTTCAGCAGTCCGTGCTGCCAAACAATTATCATGTGCTTTTTTCTCATGGTATATAATATTCCCTTGATAAAAATGAATAGTTCTTTTAAATTCTTCTTCAAGATCTTTGGCTCGCTTTCTGCAGGTCTCCAGCTCTTCAGCGGCATGGCTGATCATTTCACCTACTTTAGAAAGTTTCTCTTTCTCTAGCTGGTTATTTTCCTCTACTATTAATTTCCTGTAGAGTTTCATTTCATTTTCTTGATATAATTCTGTCATTACCTTAAGTTTCTGTTGAAGCTTCTGATTCTCACTTTCAAAATGTGTTTTCCAACTGCAATGATGCTTGTTCCGTCTGAAGATTTTTAATATGCTCTCTAAGCTCTTCCTTGGTTTTATCAACTTCAGATAACTGAATATAAATTTGGTTTCTTTCTCCTTCTAAGGTTGTTAAAGAAGCATTTAACTTAGCAGCATGAAGCAGTTTCTTCAAAGCTCCTTTTGGAGGATTATCTAAGTAAGCACCATCTTCTGATTCACTATTCATTTCTAATTCCAACTTACCATCATCCATTAGGTCTTCTTCCAGCATAGCAGCCCGATCTTTGATCTTTAGCAAGCATTCAGTCAGAGTCTCGATTGATTTTCTTTATCATTTAGAACTTGTTCTGCATGTACTTTGGATTCTTCAAATGTTATTTTCTGTTTATTAAGTTCACTCACTTGTTCTTTCCATACTTCAGCTTCTTGCACAAGCTGTTTCTGGCTTTCCTGAAGTTGAGAATTTTCATTCAAAGCATCCTGTATTCCTATCTTCATTTGTTCTTCATTCATTTGAAATCTCTTGAAGGTCATTTTGGCTTCAGCTACTTGGGATTTAAGGGATTTTGACTCATCTTCTAGAGACTGTATCCTTTTGGAAATATCCGCCATCAACTCATCTTCTTCAGAATGTTTAGATTTCTCTTCTTTTAACTCCTTTTCTAGACATAGTATTTCATGCTCCAGTTCAGAATTGGTCCTGTTCAGCTTTTCACAGGTTGCCTCCAAACTTTGTGCTCCCGTTGCCTCCTTCACAAAGCTGGCAGCGTCTAAAGATGACTCTACTTCATAGCCTTCACACTATTTTTGAACAAGGCCAAATTTTTCAAGTAGTGTAAATTTTTCTTCAATTAGTCCAGAAAGTGCTATAGCAAGCTTTTTCTCTCTTCCCACATAGAGCCGACTCCTAACCGATAAAAAACTTCTCCACAAGAAAAAGGGAACAGTCCCATAAACGTGGCCTGATTATCTCACAAAGTGCAGCAAGAATTACTGTCCACATAGGCTTTCGTAAATTGGCCTTGCATTTCAATTAGTGCCCTGGAAGTTTTCTCTCTAATCCAATGGCACAGTCTACAAAGTTATCAGAAAACTGTATTCGAGAGGTTGAATTTTTCATAAACTTACCCAAAGAAGAAAGCCCTGGACTGTAGCTGATTATAAGTCACTTTTTGAGAAGGATCAAAGCAAAACTACAATTGTGGATGACAAAAGTTTTAAGACAGCCATAGTTAAAGGCACAGTTAACAAGGGTATTTTGTTATTCCTGTGGCATACAAGTTAACATAATAATAATAATTACTGTGACAACATATATTAATACATGTATTCATTTTAGAACTCTCATATCATCCTGGAACTTCAGGAGGCCAAGGCGGGTGGATCACCTGAGGTCAGGAGTTCAAGACCAGCCTGGCCAACATGGCAAAACCTTATCTCCACTAAAAATACAAAAATTAGCTGGGCGTGGTGATGCATGCCTATAATCCCCGCTACTTGGAAGCCTGAGGCACAAAAATCTCTTCAACCTGGGAGGCAGAGGCTGTAGTGAGCTAAGATTGTGCCACTGCACTCCAGCCTGGGCAACAGAGCAAGACCCATCTAAAAAATAAAAAAATAAATAATAAATAAATAAATAAATAAAACCCAAGGGAAGCTGAACACCACCTGAGATTGACAATGCTCCTGCATAATTCTAACATAACAAATAAGCCGAATAAACCTAACATGTCTCTCTTGAACTTCAGGGAAACTTATACCCAAAAAAGTTAGTTTGAGGTCAAAAACACTGAATTTAGAACTTGAAATTTTGCCACTGGAAAGTTTGTTAGAGATCAAAGTTTTAAGACACTTGACATCACAAAACAGGATTACAGGTCACTATAAAATAGCCATTTATTTAGCAAAAATGATAATACAAAACAGCTTACCCTTTGATAGTGAGGAGACTAAGCTTCCCAAACAATAAGCCCTAATAAAGACAGCATGAGGCCAACTAGGAGGGAGAGAACGCTCTCTTTTTCTGTAGTTTTACTCAAAAATCTCTTATCTTTTTTTTTCTGCTTTAATTATACTTTAAGTTTTAGGGTACATGTGCACCACGTGCAGGTTAGTTACATATGTATACATGTGCCACATGTGACATGTTGGTGTGCTGCACCCATTAACTCGTCATTTAACATTAGGTAGATCTCCTAATGCTATCCCTCCCCCATCCCCCCACCCCACAACAGTCCCCGGTGTGTGATGTTCCCCTTCCTGCGTCCATGTGTTCTCATTGTTCAATTCCCACCTATGAGTGAGAACATGCGGTGTTTGGTTTTTTGTCCTTGCGATAGTTTGCTGAGAACGATGGTTTCCAGCTTCATCCATGTCCCTACAAAGGACATGAACTCATCATCTTTTTATGGCTGCATAGTATTTCATAGTGTATATGTGCCACATCTTCTTAATCCAGTCTATTGTTGTTGGACATTTGGGTTGGTTCCAACTCTTTGCTATTGTGAATAGTGCCACAATAAACATATGTGTGTATGTGTCTTTATAGCAGCATGTTTTATAATCCTTTGGTTATATACCCAGTAATGGGATGGCTGGGTCAAATGGTATATCTAGTTCTAGATCCCTGAGGAATCGCCACACTGACTTCCACAATGGTCGAACTAGTTTACAGTCCCACCAACAGAGTAAAAGTGTTCCTATTTCTCCACATCCTCTCCAGCACCTGTTGTTTCCTGACTCTTTAATGATCGCCATTCTAACTGGTGTGAGATGGTATCTCACTGTGGTTTTGATTTGCATTTCTCTGATGGCTAGTGATGATGAGCATTTTTTCATGTGTCTTTTGGCTGCATAAATGTCTTACTTTGAGAAGTGTCTGTTCATATCCTTCACCCACTTTTTGATAGGGTCGTTTGTTTTTTTCTTGTAAATTTGTTTCAGTTCATTGTAGATTCTGGATATTAGCCCTTTGTCATATGAGTAGGTTGCAAAAATTTTCTCCCATTCTGTAGGTTGCCTGTTCACCCTGATGGTAGTTTCTTTTGCTGTGCAGCAGCTCTTTACTTTAATTAGATCCCATTTGTCAATTTTGGCTTTTGTTGCCATTGCTTTTGGTGTAAAATAGTCTTTTTACTCAGTTTTCATAATACCTGCCAGTCTATCATTAGAGATTCATTACTTTGGGTTTAGTATTGCCCTCTTCAGGTAGATTCTTTAGATAATATATAATCTAAATAATGAGGTAATCCATTATATGTCTACATAATGAGATTTGTTTTTATCAGACATTTTAGTATTGACAATAGGTACCATGAAAGGATAAAAGTATTTGAATTACTGCAAAATTATAGAAAGTTGAGGAAAAGATTCTAATGTATAAATGTACATGGAGTCAATGTTATGTACTTGGGTGTAAATAAGAAGATACTTTTTATAATCTGACTACTGTTTTTGATGCTGTTTAGTTAAATCTGTCACTTGATGTTTTAACTTTGCTGGAAAGAAAATGGAATTATTTGAAACCACAATTCTAGTGTGCTACTATTGTTTACTTTTCCATCAAAGGAAGTTTATATCATCCTTTATCCTGTTTATATATTTAATTACTGATTTCTTACATTTTGACACATAACACACCTTCATGGATAATTCTCACACCAAGTTAACACATACTTAGCATTGATTATTTATCAACTCTCCCTTTCTTAATTTGTTTTCTGGCCACTCTCCTATGCATAGAAAATGTCATGTAGTGAACCACTCATTGAAAATGTGAGAATGTTGTTTTATATATTATATGAATAATAACAGGTAAAATGATGGTCATTGTTAGAAACTTTATCACACTTAATAAAAACCAACATTTCCAATGTCAGTAGAAAAATCATCATGCATGTTTTTCAGGTTTTTAAGACTATCATATGAATAGTTTTTTGTTGTTGTTGTTGTTTTTTTAATGTGGAATAAAGAACTCCATCATGACGTTGTCCTACTGTCTCATTATACACATCTCTGCTGTGCTTCCATCTGTTGGATGTTAATATAAAGTCAATGGGAACCATAGGACATTCAAAATTTTTATAGGGACACATTAGGTGATAAATGGCTATCGGGATTAAAAGTAATAAAGGAATTTCTAGAAAACATCTAGATTGAAAATTATTTATAAGCAGACCTGATAGATAAATCCTTCCTCAAGTAATGACCAGTTTATATCAAAAATTGAGCTAAATGACCTTTTGTTAATAACCAGCCAAACATTAGTTCCTGCTCACCTATATACTCACCTGAAAGCACGGTGCTCACATTTCCTGAACATAAATTTCATATTATTTTCTGCTTCATCAAAAGTTTCACTTGTATTTAAATAGAATAGAGATTCAAAAGCTATCCACATAATTCAGGCAAAAATATAGTTAAGAAAATAAAGCTCAATATTCAATTGTATTTTTAAGATTAATACTAATTAATTCAACATTGATCAAGATATATTTTCTATATATACATTAGTTATAAAATTGATAACTGTATAATACTTATAATGTTATAAGAAAACTCCAGTTACTTTGTTCAACAATGAAATATGCATATCAAATCCTTTGCTCAGAGTCTGGATTAAAAAAGGAATTTCCAGTTCATTATTCTATCAATTCTCCAATCTTATTATTTCTTATTCTTCTCAGTAGTTTCCAATCTCGGTTATATATATTTTTTCTGTCTTTTCTTTATGTGCTTGCTCTTTCTTCTCTCAGTGTGAGAATTTGTGAAGTGCCCTCAAGGTACATATCCACCTTTAGATATTCAATTCAATTTCATTATGTTTGTAGATTTCACTGTAGAAATAATAAAGTCTGCAGCATGTGGTAGAACAATAAACTTTGCACCTTCTGGTGCACTCAGAGGCATAAATGTGTCTTTTTTTAATTCATCTGTCTTGAGCAGCTACAGGTTTTAATTCTAAGTTACTCATTGACATTCTAAATGTTGTGGGGTAAAGGGATGGGGTCACCGTGATATGAAACTATTTACTAAGCATCTATACTTGGAAGTGACAAAGTATATTTATATGTCATTGCTGGTGGAAAAAGTGTTCCAAGTAAAAACACATTCATCATGTCACATAAATATTTTCTCTCTGTAGTTGCCATACTCAGCCAAATGTCAAGGTATTGGTACTTGAACCTAGAATTTTAACTGTGGCAATTGTGCAACTAAAAACTTTCTGGAAGGCAAAATATCCCTAATGAATGCTTCAGGTGGAAAGCAACAACATAATTTGGCATATATAATTGCCAGACGTGACTTATTTTTATTTGCATGCAGAAACCAGTAGGAAGGAATGTCTGTATTTTGTTAGAAGTGTCATTTATGTCCAGTGACTATGTCTACAGCATTTTGTAAGCTCCAGTAGAAAAATTAGATTAATAACATGGATTCATGGAGTCAACCAACCCACTTTCTAATGGAGAGAAAAACATAGGCATGTGCTTATAGCTATATAATATGCATTAAATATAGCTGTATACATACACAGTGAGAAGAGAGAGAATTGTTTTGAACTTAACAGAGAGATTATAGTTCTGCCTTAAAAGAAAACAATGCTATGCTTGAAAGGCAAAAATTTGAGAAATTCTTTTCTGGCAAGGGGAATGTAGTATGGAAGTAAAAACTTTTGTGAAGGAGTTCTACTTCAGTACTCTGTCAGATTTCATTGGTATTCCCTTACACCTTCAAACTGTAAGGCTCATAGATAGAATTATCAGAATAGAAGGAACACTAGGAGAGAGTATAATATCATAGAACTAGGCACCTTTATCCACAAAGGACTATAAAGAGCTCTAATAGGCCGGGCACAGTGGCTCAAGCCTGTAATCCTAGCACTTTGGGAGGCCGAAGTCGGCGGATCACGAGGTCAGGAGTTCGAGACCATCCTGGCCAACACAGTGAAACCCTGTCTCTACTAAAAATACAAAAAAATTAGCAGGGCGTGGTGGCAGGCGCCTGTAGTCCCAGCTACTCGGGAGGCTGAGGCAGGAGAATGGCATGAACCTGGGAGGCGGAGCTTGCAGTGAGCCGAGATGGTGCCACTGCACTCCAGCCTGGGGGACAGAGCCAGACTCTGTCTCAAAAAAAAAAAAAAAAAAAGCTCTAATACACAAAATTTTGGATAGAAAACAAGCAGAATTTATTGTAAATTGTCTTTCAACTATGTTCTACTTCCTCATTGAGCCATATACCTTTAAAATTTTCATATGCGAAGAAAACTCAACTATGTTATAACCACGGGTTCAAAAACGAAATGGGTTGCACACCATGTTCTTCATTGTTTTTATCGTTTAATCAAGAACCAATTTGGAAAATGAGAAAAGCTTGCAGGACACATGACAAAAAGGAAAATAAGTGTGATAATCTTGATAAAGAGCTTTATTACTTTATTTCCCCCTCCCCCATCTCTAAAAAGAAATCAGAGAGTCTAGGAAGAGAATTTTGACTATGATTTGGGAAAATGGAATGGGAAATTCTTCTTCCCTTACGTGAACACTTGGCATCCATTTTCATGTCATTTTCCTATTTTTTCAGAGCAAGAGTGAGGCAATTGTGTATTGAACGCACTTCTTCAGTTCTTATGCATCTACCATATCTATTTAGATGGAATTGTAACTGTGTGTTCATAACAGTGCTATGAATTCTGGAATATAATGGAACTAGACCAAAAGGGTTTGGCCCAAAATAAGCTATCTGAAAATCTCATCATTTCAAGCATTTCTTCTGGGCAATTTTCACACATATCCCAACTGGAGAAAATAGTTCATTGGCTACAAAACAAAAATCGTGTTGCTGATCCAAATGCACAACATAATTTCCTTGATACTTAAGGGAAAACAACATTCAGTACTATGTACCTGTGGAACAGGTTCAGGAACTGATTTTTTTTATGTTTACTTGTTATCCCTTAGCCTTCTCTTCTCACCTCCTATGCTAATTCAAGGTGGAATTGATAGATAAAACTGCTTCAGCCATATGTTGATTTCATCAACAATATCAAGTTTTAATATTATGATGTATATCTGAATCCTATCCTCTATCACTTACTATGTGGTATGTCATTAACTAAATCTAACTAAAATAAGGCTTTGCCCAGCTTGTGTTATATTTGCTAACATGCAATTAAAGTAGTAGGCAATATGATTTTTCCTAAGCACTGAATAAATAAAACTGGGATAATAATACATATTGACCATATTTCATGGACTATGTAATTTTGAGAATAGCATCTAACATTAAGAAAAAAAATACTACAGCTGGAAGAAACCATGGAGGAAAACAATAAAGCATCCTGGATTTCTCATAAGTAATAATTAGAAAAATACATTATTTTTTGGCATTCATAATGTTAATTTCAACAGGATTGATGATAAGTATATGTTTTAATAAGCTTTTTATGTTCAAAAAATATATTTACAGCAAGATTGCAAAGATTGTACAGATATTTTCTGTATAACTTTCACCCAATTTCAGTTTTATTTAATGTTGTTATCTTCCACTATTGAAGTTCATTTGTCAAAACTAAGAACACAATATTAGTGCAGGTACACCTCAAAAATATTGCGGGTTCAGTTCCAACAACTCCAACAAAGGGAATATCCTAATAAAGCAAGTCACACAAATAGTTTGGCTTCCCACTGCATATAAATATGTTTACACTGTGCTGTAATCTATTAAGTATGCAATAGCATTGTGTCTAAACCAATGTGTATATCTTAATGTAAAAATAATTCATTGCTAAAAAAAGATAACAATCCTCTGAACCGTCAGCCAGTTATAATCTCTTTGCTGGTGGAAGGTCTTGCCTGAGTGTTGACGGCTGCTAGCTGATCAGTGATGATGGTTCCTGATGGCTGAGATGGCTATGGCAATTTAAAAAAAAAAGGACAACAGTGAAGTTTGCCACGCTGACTCTTCCTTTCACTAAAAGATTTCTCTGTAGCATGAGATGCTGTTTGATAGTATACTCAAACCCTGCCACTGCTTTATTAAGTAAAGTTATGTAATACTTTAAATTATTTGTTGCCATCTCTACAATGTTCACAGCGTCTTCACCAGTACTACAATCCATCTTAGCAAACCACTTTCTTGGCTTATCGCTAAGAAGCAACTCCTCATCCATTAAAGATTTAGCATGAGATTGCGGTAATTCAGCTACATCTACAGGCTCATTTCTAATTCTAGTTATCTTGCTATTACCACCACATGTGCAGCTTCTTCCTCTGCTGAAGTCTTGAAATCGTCAAATTCATCCATGGGAGTTGGAACTAACTTCTTCCAAACTCCTGTAAATGTTAATATTTTGACCTCCCCACATAAATTACAAATATTCTTAATGGCGTCTAGAATGGTGAGTTCTTCCCAGAAGGTTTTCAATTTAATTTGCTCAGATCCAGCGAGGAATCACTATCTTTTGCAGCTATAGCCTTATGAAGTGTATTTCTTAAACAATAAGACTTAAAATTCAAAATGAATCCTTGATCCATGGGCTGCAGAATGAATGTTTTGTTAGCAGGCATGAAAACAAGGTTAATCTCCATCAGAGTTCCTGAGTGACTAGGTGCATTGTCAATGAGAAGTAATATCTGCAAAATTTGTAAAGAATTTTTTTAACTGAGCAATAAGGCTTAACAGTGGGCTTAAAATATTCAGTAAACCATTGATGTTAACAGACGTGTGGTCATCCAGGCTTTGTTTTTCCATGTATAGAGCACAGGCAGAGTAGATTCAGCATAATTCTTAAGGGCCCTAAATTTTCAAAGTGGTAAATGAGCATTGCTGCATTAGCCTCTAACAAAAAGACAGTTAGCTGCCTTTCAAAGCTGTGAAGCCAGGCATTGTCTTCTTTGCTCCAGCGATGAAAGTCCTAAATGGTATCTTCTTCCAATATAAGTCTGTTTCATCTACATTGAAAATCTGTTGTTTGGTGTACCCCTTCATCAATGACCTTAACAAGATCTTCTGGATAACTTGATACAGCTACTACATGAGCACTTGATGCTTCATCTTGTACTTTAATGTGATGGAGATGGCTTCTTTAACCTCATGAACCAATCTCTGCTAGCTTCAAACTTTTCTTCTGCAGCTTCCTCACTTTACTCAGCCAATATCAAATTAAAGAGAGTAAGGGCCTTATTCTAGATTAGGGTTTGGGCTTAAGGGAATACTGTAGCCTGTCTGATCTTCTATCCAGACCCCTTAAATTTCCTCCATATAAGCTATAATAAGTTGATTTCACTTTCTTAGCATTCCTGCATTCACTTTTAACTTCCTTAAGACCTGTTTCTTTGCATTTACAACTTGGGTTACTGTTTGGCCCAAGAAGCCTTGCCTTTGGCCTATATGGACTTTTGACATGCCCTCCTCTCTAAACTTAGTCATTTTTAGGTTTTCACTTAAAGTAAAAACATGTAACTCTTCCTTTTATTTGAACACTTAGAGACCATTGTAAAGTTATTCATTGATCTAATTTCAATATTGCATTTCTCAGGGAATATGGAGGTCTGAGTAGAGGGAATATAGGGGGTATAGCCGGTCAGAAAACACACCTTTATTGTTTGCTGTTTTATAAGAGTGTCATTGCATAGTAAATTCAAAGATCGCTGATCATAGATTACCATAGCAGACATAATAATTAAATATTTAAAATATTGCCAGAATTACCAAAATGTGACGCAGAAACATGAAATGAGGACATGCTGCTGGAAAAATAGACTTGTTCAACACAAGGTTTCAACAAACCCTCAATTTGCAAAAAATGCAGTATACGCGAAAGGCAATAAAGCAAAACACAATGAATGGAGGTGTACCTGTGCTGTGCATCACTATCTACTAATTTCTAGAATTAATTCAAATTTCACCCATGAGTTTTTTTTTTTTTTTTTTTTTTTTTTTTTTTTTTTTGGCAGAGTCTCCCTCTGTTGCCCAAGCTGCAGTGCAGTGGCGTGATCTCGGCTCACTGCAAACTCTGGGTTCAAGCAACCCTCCCATCTTAGCCTTTGGAGTAGCTGGGATTACAGGCCTGCACCTTCACACCCGGCTAAATTTTGTATTTTTAGTAGAAATGGGATTTCGCCATATTGGCCAGGCTGGTCTGAAACTCCTGGACTCAAGTGACTCATTCACACTGGCCTCCCAAAGTGCTGGGATTAGAGGCTTGAGCCACCGTGCCTGGCCTCAACAGTGTTTTCTTTCTTTTTTTTTTTTCCATAGGTTATTGGGGTACAGGTGGTGTTTGGTTACATGAGTAAGTTCTTTAGTGGTAATTTGTGATATTTTGGTGCACTCATCACCTAAGCAGTATATACTGCACCCTATTTATAGCCTTTTATCCTTTGTGACCTCTCCCATCCTTCCCTCCAAGTCCCCAAAGTCCATTATATCATTCTTATGCCTTTGTGTCCTCATACCTTAGCCCCCACCTGTCAGTGAGAACATAAGATGTTTGGTTTTCCATTCCTGAATTACTTCACTTACAATAATAGTCTCCAGTCTCATCCAGGTCACTACAAATGCCATTAATTTATTCCTTTTTATGGCTGAGTAGTATTCTATCATATATATATCTCTCTCACAGTTTTTTTTATCCAGTCATTGATCAATGAGCATTTGGGTTGGTTCCACGGTTTTGCAATTGTGAATTGTGCCACTATAAACAGGCGTGTGAAAGTATCTTTCTTGTATAATGACTTTTTTTCCTCTGGGTGGATACCCAGTAGTGGGATTGCTGGATCAAATGGTAAATCCACTTTTAGTTGTTTAAGGAATCTCCACACTGTTTTCCATAGTGGTTGTACTAGTTTACATTCCCACCAGCAGTGTAGAAGTGTTCCCTGATAACCACATTCATGTCAACATCTACTGTTTTGTTGATTTTTTTATTATGGCCATTCTTGCAAGAGTAAGGTGGTATCACATTGTGGTTTTGATTTGCATTTCCCTGATCATTAGTGATGTGGAACATTTTTTCACATGTTTGTTGGCCATTTATATATTTTCTTTTGTGAATTGTCTATTAATGTCCTTAGCTCACTTTTTGATAGGATTGTTTAATTTTTTTCTTTCTGATTTATTTGAGCTCATTGTAGATTCTGGATATTAGTTCTTTGTCAGATGTAGAGATTGTGAACATTTTCTCCTGCTCTGTGGGTTGTCTGTTTACTCTGCTGACTGTTCCTTTTGCTGTGCAGAAGTTCTTTAGTTTAATTAAGTAAGTCCCAACTATTTATCTTTATTTTTATTGCATTAGCTTTTGGGCTCCTGGTCATGAAATCCTTGCCTATGCCAGTGTCTAGAAGGGCTTTTCCAATGTTATATTCCAGAATTTTTATAGTTTCAGGTCTTAGATTTAAGTCCTTAATACATCTTGAGTTGATTTTTGTATGAGGTGAGAGATGAGGATCCAGTTTCTTTCTCCTACATGTGGCTAGCCAATTATCCTAGCACCATTTGTTGGAAAGGGTGTCCCAGGCTGGGCGTGGTGACTCACACCTGTAATCCCAGCACTTTGGGAGGCCAAGGTGGGTGGATCACAAGGTCAGGAGATTGAGACCATCCTGGCTAACACCATGAAACCCCGTCTCTACTAAAAAACAAAAACAAAAACAAAAAAAAACAATTAGCTGGATGTGGTGGTGGGCACCTGTATTCCCAGCTACTCAGGAGGCTGAGGCAGGAGAACGGTGTGAACCCAGCAGGTGGAGCTTGCAGTGAGCTGAGACCATACCACTGCACTCCAGCCTGGGCAACAGAGTGAGACTCTGTTTCAAAAAAAAAGAAAATGAAAAGGATGTACCTTCCCCACTTTATATTTTTGTTGGCTTTGTTGAAGATCAGTTGGCTATAATTATTTGGGTTTATTTCTGGGCTTTCTATTCTGTTTATTGGTCTATGTGCCTATTTTTCTACCAGTAACATGCTGTTTTGACAACTATTTCCTTATAGTATAGTTTGAAATCAGGTAGTGTGATGCCTCCAGATTTGTTCTTTTTGCTTAATCTTGCTTTGGCTATACAGACACTTTTTTGGTTCCATATGAATTTTATAATTGTTTTTTCTAATTCTTTGAAGAATGATGGTGATATTTTGATGGGGATAGCCTAGAATTTGTAGATTGCTTTTGGGAGTATGGTCATTTTCACAATATTGATTCTACCCATCCATGAGCATGGGATGGGTTTCCATTTGTTTGTGTTGTCTATGATTTCTTTCAGCAGTGTCTCGTAGTTTTCTTTGCAGAGATCTTTTGCTTCCTTGGTTAGGTATATTCCTAAGTATTTAATTTATTTTTGCAGCTATTGCAAAAAGGTTGAGTTCTTGATTTGGTTCTCTACTTGGTCACTGTTGGTGTACAGAAGAGCTACTGATTTGCATACATTAATCTTGTATCCAGAAACTTTGCTGAATTCTTTGATCAGTTCTAGGAGCTTTCTGGAGGAGTCTTCAGGGTTTTTGAGATAAAAAATCATATCATCAGCAAACAGAGACAGTTTGATTTTCTCCCTACTGATTTGGATGACCTTTTTTTCTTTCTCTTGTCTGATTGCTCTGGCTAGGACTTCCAGTACTATGTTGAATAGAAGTGGTGAGAGTGGACAACCTTATCTTGTTGCAGTTCTCAGAGGGAATGCTTTCAACTTTTCCCCATTCAGTATTATGTTGGCTGTGGGTTTGTTATAGATGGCTTTTATGACATTGAGGTATGTCCCTTGTATGCTGATTTTGCTGAGAGTTTTAATCATAAAGGATGCTGGATTCTGTTGAATGCTTTTTCTGCATCTATTGAGATCATCATGTGATTTTTGTTTTTAAATCTGTTTATGTGGTGTATGGCATTTATTGACTTGCATATGTTAAACCACCCCTGCATCCTTGGTATGAAAACCACTTGATCATTGTGAATTATCTTTTTGATATGTTGTTGGATTTGGTTAGCTAGTATTTTGTTAAGGATTTTAGCATCTATGTTCATCAGGGATATTGGTCTGTAGTTTTCTTTTTTGGTTATGTCCTGTCCTGGTTTTGGTAATAGGGTGATGCTGGCTTCACAGAATGAAGGGAGGGTTCCTTCTTTCTCTATCTTGTGGAATAGTGTGAATAGGATTGGTACCAATTCTTCTTCTAATGTCTGGTAGAATTCTGCTGTGAATCCATCTGGTCCTGGACTTTCTGTTGTTGGCAATTTTTTAATTACCATTTCAATCTTGCTGCTTGTTATTGGTTTGTTCAGGGTATCTAATTATTTCTGATTTAAGCTAGGAGGGTTGTATTTTTCCAGGAATGTATCCATCACTTCTAGGTTTTCTAGTGTTCATAGTATCCTTAAATGATCTTTTGTATTTCTGTGGTGTTGGTTGTAATGTCTCCCATTTTGTTTCTTATTGAGATTATTTGGATTTCCTCTCTTCTTTTCTTGATTAGTCTCACTAATGGTCTATCAATTTTATTTATCTTTTCAGAGAACCAGCTTTTCGTTTCATTTATCTTTTGTATTTTTTTGTTTCAATTTCATTTAGTTCTACTCTGATCTTGGTTACTTCCTTTCTTCTGCTGTGTTTGGGTTTGGTTTGTTCTTGTTTCTCTAGTTCATGGAGGTATGACCTTAGATTGTTTGTTTGTATTCTTTCAGTATTTTTGATGTAGGCATTTGAACTTTCCACTTAGCACAGCCTTTGCTGTATCCCAGAGGTTTTGATAGGTTGTGTCATTACTGTTGTTCAGTTCAAAGAATTTTTTAATTTCCATTTTGATCTTGTTTTTGACTCAGTGATCATTCAGGAGCAGTTTATTTAGTTTCCATGTATTTTCTTTTTTTTTTTTTTTTTTTTTTTGAGATGGAGTCTAGCTCTGTCGCCCAGGCTGGAGTGCAGTGGTGCAATCTCGGCTCACTGCAAGCTCTGCCTCCCGGGTTCATGCCATTCTCCTGCCTCAGCCTCTCTGAGTAGCTGGGACTACAGGCGCCCGCCACCACGCCCGGCTAATTTTTTTTGTATTTTTAGTAGAGACGGGGTTTCACCGTGGTCTCGATCTCCTGACTTCGTGATCCACCCACCTCGGCCTCCCAAAGTGCTGGGATTACAAGCGTGGGCCACTGCGCCTGGCCTTCCATGTATTTTCATGGTTTTGAAGGTTCCTTTTGGAGTTGATTTCCAGTTTTATTTCACTGTGGTCTGAGAGACTGCTTGATATAATTTCAGTTTTCTTAAATTTATTGAGGCTTGTTTTGTGGCCTATTATAGGGTCTATCTTGGAAAAAGTTCCATGCACTGTTGAGTAGAATGTGTATTCTGTGGTTGTTGGATGGAATGTTCTGTATATATCTGTTAAGTCCATTTGTTCCAAGGTGTAGTTTAAGTACGTTGTTTCTTTGTTGACTTTCTGTCTCAATGACCTGTCTAGTGCTGACAGTGGAGTATTGATGTTCCCCACTATCATTGTGTTGCTGTCTGTCTCATTTCTTGGTCTATTAGTAAATGTTTTATAAATATGGGAGCTCCAGCGTTAGGTGTATATATGTTTAGGATTGTGATATTTTCCTGTTGGAAAAGGCCTTTTACCATTATATAATGTCCTTCTTTGTCCCTTTTACTGCTGTTGCTTTAAAGTTTGTTTTGTCTGATATTAGAATAGCTACTCCAGCTCACTTTTGGTGTCCATTTGCATGAAATGCCTGTTTCTACCCCTTTACTTCAAGTTTATGTGAGTCCTTATGTGTTAGGCAAGTCTCTTGAAGACAGCAAATAGTCAGTTAGTGAATTCTTATCCTTTCTGTGGTTCTGTATCTTTTAAGTGGAGCATTTAGGCCATTTACATTCAGTGTTAATATTGGTCTTTGAATTAATTCCATCCAACAAGGACAAAGAGAAAGAATAAGAAAATATTAACAAAGCCTCCAAGAAGTCTGGGATTGTGTTAAACTACCAAACCAAGGAATAATCAGCATTCCTGAGGAAGAAGAGGAATCTAAAAGTTTGGAAAACATATCTGGGGGAATAATCGAGGAAACCTTCCCCAGCCTTGCTAGAGACCTAGACATCTAAATACAAGAAGCACAAAGAACACCTGGGAAACTCATTGCAAAAATATCATTAGCTAGGCACACTGTCATCAGATTATCTAAAGTTAAGACAAAGGAAATAATCTTAAGAGCTGTGAGACAAAAGCACCAGGTAATCTGTAAAGGAAAGCCTAACAGATTAACAGCAGATTTCTCAGCAGAAACCCTACAAGCTAGAAGGGATTGGGGCCCTACTTTCAGCCTCCTCAAACAAAACAATTATCAGCTGAGAATTTAGTACCCAGCAAAATTAAGCATAATATATGAAGGAAAGAGTCTTTCTCAGACAATCAAATGCTGAGAAAATTTGCCACTTCCAAGCCACCACTACAAGAACTGCTGAAAGGAGCTCTAAATCTTGAAACTAATTCTGAAAACACATCAAAACAGAACCTTGTTAAAGCATAGATTTCACAAGACCTATAAAACAAAAATACAATTTAAAAAGCAAAAATGAAAAATGAAAAACAAGGTGTACAGGCAACAAATAGCATAATGAATGGAATGGTACCTCATATCTCATCAGTGTTTTCAATAATGTCCTCTCCCTTTTCCAACATCCAATCCAGGATACCATGTTGCATTTAATCATCATGTCTCTTTAGACTCCTCTGGTCTGTGAGAGTTTCTCACTCTTTCCTTGTTATTTAAATGTCCTTTAGAGTTTTGAAGAGTACTCGTCAAATATTTTGCAGAATAGCTTTCATATTTGGTTTGTCTAATGTTCTTTCATTCTACTAAGGTTTCCAGTTTTTATGAAGACTACCATAGAGATGAACTCCCTTTCTCATCACATAATATCATGACATCAACATGAGATCATTAGTGATACAACTTTGACCACTAGATAAATGAGTATCTGCCAAACTTCTTCATTGTGAAGATACTACTTTTTCCTATTCTGTTGTTTGGGAGTGAGTATCTAAGTCTGGCCAACAGTCAAGGAGGGGGCAGGTAGTGTCTCTATTCACTTCCTAGAGGGGAGAATGTCTACATATTATTTGGAATTTTTCTGTAATAAAGAAGATTTTCTGTATTTGTCTGTTCGTTTATTTTTTACATTGGTACGAAGTTGTGGATATTTATTTTATACTTTGAGTTATAAAGCAATACTAGGCAATTGATTAAATTATTCCAGGTTTGGCAATTGGAAGCTCTTTCTGAATAGCTCCTGTGTATCTTGTACATGTCATCATTGCTTTATTTTTAAACAATTTTTTTTAACTTTTTGGTTGCTCCATACTCATCTTATCTTCTCCCTGTCCCAGCAAGAATTAGCCATTCTCCATGGACTCCTGGCTCCTTTGGTCAACACATATTTAACAATTAATTTATCTAAAAATGTATTAAAACATAAAAGCATGTTTTTCTAGATTTATGCAAATGAATACCTATCACCTTATATTTATGTAGCATTGACTCACAAATTATTTAACTATTTGCCTACCTTCTCAAAGTGGTTACAACAGCTATATTTCTAGATTTATTTTAACTACTTCTACCTCTTTAGATCTTGATAATTGAGAACTGGTACAACAGCTTTACTCTTCAGTTGTGAAGCTAAGTTTCTATTTAAACCTAATATTCTTTGTCATTTCACTTTCTAAACATAGCTCTCTCAGGTGGCTTATTGGAAAGACATTATTTCTGCAAATATTTTTGTTTCCATAACCTTTTAGGACAAACATACAATAAAGGCACATGAAATCGTTTCATGATTAATGCATGTTCTCTGGCCTCAATATTTGATGGCAGAGATGAAAATCCTGCCTCATGATTGGCTGTCAATGCTCATTATCACTCAGGCTATTTCTCTTGCATTTCATTTCAGGAATGTGCAACAGGAAGTCAAAAACAATGCATGCATATGATTTATGCAGATTAGCTACAGAGAGTTCAGTGAAAAGCCTCACACTCTAGAAATTAATGTTCACACTAACATTTAAAATTTTCTTTCTGATGAAGAAAGCACTGTAACTATACTACATTATTAAATTCACATTTTATGAAATATCAAGAATCTCTTTTGTCAATATTACTAATCTTCTAAGTAAATATACCGTGTGTTTTTCTCACAGCAGTAGGCGTTTTTAAGCCAGTATTTCTTTATGTCCATAGAAAGTTTTATTTAGTTCATTTTAGAAATGATAAAGATAAGGTTATAATGGTTAATTATATGTTACTGCCAAATACATTTTTTTAAACATTATAAACTCATCTCAAAGCATTTACAATGCTAAACAAAATGGAAACATGCACATCTATCTCATACAATATATGAATACCAAAAAATCTATTATATTTTTTCATGTCTCATAGTACACATATAGCTTTCAATCACAAGCATTAGTGTCCATATGTGCCAGTGAAAATGCTGGTTTGTGGCATTTTAAAATAAAATTTATTTTTTAGGAAATAGTAAAAGTATACTTGGAAAAAATAAATCTTGGAAGAAAAATGCACACTGCCATACAATTCTGCAAATAATTTAGGAGGTAAGGGTACATGAATTTTTAATACAATCCATTGACCCCCACTTGGAGAACTACTGATACAAGTGTCTTCATGAACAGCTCTTTTTCTCCTCTAAGTTCCTCTTAAACAATATCAAAGCAAAGTGTTATATAAAAATCAACATTCCCAACATGTCTGATTTCACAAAGCTATGGGATTTATCTGATATACAGTAGCGACAGATGTCAGCAAGATGGCATAATAGAACTTTCCATTGCCCATCCTTCCCCTACAGAAACGTCAATTTAGACAACAATCAGCACACTAAAACACTGTGTGAAAGATCAAATAATTGGTTGTAGCACAATAATAAAAGATAGGTGCATAGAAAGAGCAGTTTTACATTACTGATGTTTTACTCTTCCTTGAACCTCAGTCAGCACAGGTTGTAGAGATTGTAGGCCCAGCATGGTGGCGTATGCCTGTAATGCCAGCACTATGGGAAGTAGAGACAGGAAGAACGCTTGAGCTCAGGATTTCAAGACCAGCCTGGGCATCATGGCAAAACCCCATCTCTATAGAAGTAAAGAAAAGAAAAAAGAAAGAAAGGAAAGGAAAGAAAGGAAAGGAAAGGAAAGGAAAGGAAAGGAAAGGAAAGGAAAGGAATGGAATTTAAATGTGGGGGGTGGAGTAAAAGTCTAGAAGATTTTTTGTGTTCTGAAAATTAATTTATCAGCTTAAAATAGACTGTTACAACTGTAAGATATTTTATGTAATCATTATACAAAATAAACTATGTCAAAAACTGTAATATAAAGAAGGTCGTTCTATAATGATAAGGGGATTAATTCATCAAAAGAATGTAACGATTGTAAATATATATGCACTCAACATTGGAGCAGCTAAATAAATAAAGCAAAGATAATATACAGCAGATTGAAACTGCCTCCATACTGACTCCCAGAAACTTTTGAAAACTTGTAGGAACACTGTAACTTGTATGGCTTCACAATTACTAGGCTGCTGAAAACCTCCCATAAGGTTGTGTGTTAGTGTGTTTTGTCTATAAAACTGGGATCCATTCCTTGCTCAATGAAGGATATTTTTAATGTACAAGATTCAGGGTCAAATAAACCTAAACAGGACCACCCACTGGCCAAAACTCTGACCTACCTGTTTTGACTTAATGTTGTAATTCAGAGGTGTGAAAGGTAGAGGGGAAAGAATATGTTTGCAGAAAATTACCAATAGGCAAAACATTCTTTTGAGTCCATTGTCTTTTTCCTAAAAGTTGGCATATGACAACTTGCCTACATGAGTTGATTAACTTTGGGAGGTGTATAAGTAGCTTATTTATTTATTTATCGAGACAGAGTCTCACTCTGTCTCCCAGGATGGAGCGCAGTGGCACCATCTTGGCTCACTACAACCCCCACTTCCCAGGTTCAAAGGATTCTCATGGCTCAACCTTCTGAGTAGCTGAGATTACAAGTATGCACCACTAGGCCAGGCTAATTTTTTTGTAATTTTTTTTTAGTAGAGATGGGGTTTGGCCACGTTGGCCAGGCTGGTCTCAAAACTCCTGACTTCAAGTGATCTGCCTACCCTGGCCTCTCAAAATGCTGGTGAGAGATGACAGCGTGCTGGCAGCCCTCGCTTGCTCTTGTCACCTCCTCAGCCTCGGCGCCCATGCTGGCCACGCTTGAGGAGCCCTTCAGCCCGCCGCTGCACTGTGGGAGCCCCTCTCTCAGCTGGCCGAGGCCGGAGCCGGCTCCCTCTGCTTGCAGGGAGGTGTGGAGGGAAAGGCACAGGAGGGAACCGGGGATGCGCATGGCGCTCGCAGCCAGCACGAGTTCCAGGTGGGCGTGGGCTCAGCAGGCCCCACACTGGGAGCAGCCAGCCAGAGCCACCAGCCCTGGGCAGTGAGGGGCTGAGCACCCAGGCCAGCAGCTACAGAGAGTGCGCCGGGTCCCCCGGCACTGCCAGCCCGCCCATGCTGCACTTGAATTCTCAGCTGCCTCCCAGTGGGGCAGGGCTCAGGACCTGCACCCCGCCATGCCCAAGCCCCCCACCCCAGTCCCGGTGGGCTCCTGCACAGCCCAAGCCTCCTGGATGAGCACCACCCCCTGCTCCACATAGCCTGGTCCCGTTGACTGCCCAAGGGCTAAAAAGTGCAGGTGCACAGGGCAGGACTGGTGGGCAGCTCTGCCTGTGGCACCCTGTGCGTGATCCACTAGGTGAAGCCAGCTGGGCTCCTGAGTCCAGTGGGGACTTGGAGAACTTTTATGTCTAGCTGGAGGATTGTATACACACCAATCAGCACTCTGTGTCTAGCTCAAGGTTTGTAAATGCACCAATCAGTGCTCTGTGTCTAGCCAATCTAGTGGGGACTTGGAGAACTTTTGTGTCTAGCTCAGGGATTGTAAATGCACCAAACAGCACCTGGTCAAAACAGACCAATCAGCTCTCTGTAAAACAGACCAATCAGCTCTCTGTAAAACAGACCAATCAGCTCACTGTAAAATGGACCAATCAGCAGGATATGGGTGGGGCCAGATAAGGGAATAAAAGCAGGCTGCCCAAGCCAGCAATGGCAACTTGCTTGGGTTGCCTTGCACACTGTGGAAGCTTTGTTCCTTTGCTCTTTGCAATAAATCTTGCTGCTGCTCACTGTTTGGGTCTGCACTGCATTTACAAGCTGTAACAGTCACTGCGCAGGTTTGCAGCTTCACTCCTGAGGCCAGCGAGACCACGAACCCACCAGAAGGAAGAAACTCCGAACACGTCCGAACATCGGAAGGAACAAACTCCAGACACACCACCTTTAAGAATCGTAGCACTCACCACAAGGGTCTGTGGCTTCATTCTTGAAGTCAGTGAGACCAAGAACCCACCAATTCCGGACACACTGGGATTACAGACATGAGCCACCACACCTAGCCAACAGCGTGTATTTTTTTTTTCTTTTTTTTTTTTTTGAGATGTCTCACACTATGGTCCGGGCTGGAGTGAAGTGGTGTAATCTCAGCTTACTGCAAGCTCCCCCTCCCAGTTTCAAGCCATTCTCTTGCCTCAGCCTGCCGAGTAGCTGGGACTACAGGTGCCCACCACCACGCCGGCTAATTTTTTGTATTTTTAGTAGAGACGGGGTCTCACCATGTTAGCCAGGCTGGTCTCGATCTCCTGACCTCGTGATCTGCCCACCTTGGCCTTCCAAAGTGCTGGGATTACAGGTATGAGCCATCATGCCTGGCCAACAGCGTGTATTTTTAATGTTGTCTATTTTTCCCTATACTCATTTGGGGTGGTGAAAATAACAAAATCCATGGCAAATGAAGACATATCCCCTGAGTAAACATTGTACTGAGCAGATTAGCTGATTTAAAATAGAATCTAGGGAATAAGCATCCAGCACATGCTACACATGATTTTTGCCAAAGACCAAGGATTAGAAAGACAGTTTTATCCTGTTCCTGGGTACAAACTTTATAGATGAGAATTAATGGAGCTAATAAGCCTCAATCATTCTTAGTGGGACAAGCACTCCTAGGGTCTCGGATAGAGAGCTGGTTTCTAGGCAACCAGTCCCACCTGTAATGTATTCTTGGGGTTAAGTACACTTTTCCAGATATTGGTACCCCTGGAGTCTATGGTGTATGTGTATGTGTTTGAGAATCATCAAGATATGTCATAACCACTTTCATTTTTCCAGTAATGAAATGCTTTATAAATACTCTCATCCTTTGAAGTACCTGAACAGTCTGTTCTGCTATTAAAACAATTGAGAAAAAACAAAGTTAAAAAAAAAGGGGGGAGAAATAGAAATAGGAAGAACTAATTAGAAATTTCAAAGTAACCAGGCACACTTTCAAAATAGGAAATTTAAGAAACAGCATCTGAACAAGGGAGATATTTCAAGTCTTAGAAAATAGCTACCATTTTAGAAGAAGGAAACCCAGAGTGAACCCAAACCTCTTTTCAAACTCCCGTTAACCCCAGGGAACTGGTGGGTGAAGTAAAGTTCCTGGCCTCCTACCAGGATTCCCAACATGAAGTTTAATTTCCATATGAAAGAATTTTATATTATCCTTTGTGCTCTGACTTCAAGTTTTGGGTGAACACAGTCTTTATGTCATTCTTAATATTAGCTGACATGTTCTTCATGTACCTAACAGCCACTGCATTAGCAGAAACCTTGATTGAACTGTAAATGATCTTTTATAGCTCTTTACTCCACAGGTTATAACTAATGCAGCAACTCCATAGAATATGAGCTCTTGATTTTAAATAGCCGTTCCCACAGAAAAGTCTAGATTTTTAAAAGCCAACAGCAGCTTTAGACACACAGAGGGAATATCTAGCCTGCATCAGAGGATAAAGTGGACTTGGAGGTCAAAGAGTGATTAGATAAGTTGGTCATCTTGAGCAATGGCATATTTAATTACCATTTTTATACTCTCCTGAGAAGCATTGGAAAATGAATAAATGTCTATTTTAGAACATTCTTACCATTTAGATGGTCAAAATATTTACATGTCTTATAAAATAACAGAAGAGATATTTGACTTGAAATATATGAATGTATACAACAAAGAAACTAGGCTTTGTTTGCATAATTAAGCTTATTTAAAAGTTTTCTCAAATATTAATCATCTTGAGCATTTTTAAACTAAATATTTTTAAAGATTAGATATAGGTAGATTGTTCATTTCCCATAACTATACTTTAAAAATGCACATGCTTTTTCTTCAGTGAACAAGTTAAATATCTCTCTCTCTCTTTCTGTCTCTCTCTCACACGCATACACATTTCAAAGAAATTCTTAAGCAGTTGCATCTGCCTTTATTTCCCTGTCATTAACTTCTAACAATTTCCCAAGTCAAGAATAATCTGTTGTACAGGCTTTTCTCAAAAGCTGGAAGGTTTTTTTTTTTTCTTAACTGTGCAGAGACACAACAGGGTTCTCTATTATTAAGCAACTCATGGAGGATATTAATGAATGCGAAGTGTTGAACAGATGCCATCAAACAAAGTGACCAGAAAGCAAGAAACAATAGAAATGAGGGAAGGAAAGTAGCCAAGGACAATACTTACTTAGATAAAAGAGAGGCTAAAAGTCACAGCCAGGAGAACAGATGAGTAGGCAGAGAAAGAAACAAATGAGCAATAATACAAAAAACACACTTGCCACAGAGGCATGCCTGAGATAATGGCGGCCAGCTGTATATTTTGAAGACACAACAGGAGGAGAATTTTACATAAAACTTTGAAACAGTTTCAAAATGATAGCTGTAAGAACAGAAATAGGTTTATTATTATCATTATCACCAATAATAAACATTTAAGGAAGACATATTATACATTGGACGCTGTGTTAATTATGGTTTTAAAATTCATTTGTCTCCACCTAGCTCGACAATAATGCGTGGTGCAGCCTCCCAAACCACAGTGAATTGCATCCTAATTTAGGATGTCTAGCAGGAAAGAAAAAGCAGTCCCTAGCTCAGATTGAAACAGCAGCAAAATTCCCATTTCACAAGCAGTGATTATGTGTATTTGAAAACACTTTGGTGAAACTCAAGAGGAAATGGACTTCCATCATTAGAAGCATATAATTATAAATTGAATAAACCCTTTATAAAGAAGTAACAGAGATATAATAATAATAGCAATGTTAGTAATAATAAAAGTTTCCATTTTCAAATTTTAAGTATTGTAATTAGAGCAGTTGAACTTTAAGAACCTTACAAACTTGGAAATCTAATTCTAATCATGTGTTCACTTTGGTGAAGAAAACTTGTATAATTTTGTAAATACCATTAAGTGACAAGCCTTCTAATGGATAATTTACATACATTTCATTATTTAGTCTACAGCAATACCTCTTCTAGTTAGACATTTTCTATCTCCATTTCACCAAAGGAGAAATGGAGGCTCAGAAAAACCAAATTAGTTGCCCAGGGGCATGCAATAGCAATTGCCAGATCCAGGTACCTAATCTTTTGTGGCATATTTAGTCCCTGGCATAGTGTTATGCCCTCCATAGGTGAGTGTTTGTCCTTCTGGCTTTTGTATATTATTCTTTCTATTGATAAACCTTCAGATTTTTGAAATGCTTTTAGTTCCTTTACAAGCTTATACTTTAGGAACATTAGTTCATTTGGTGTTAAGGAGCGCAAGTTTACTCATACGTGTTAACTTGTTAAAAATTGTCCCTGGAGGCCGGGAGCGGTGGCTCACGCTTGTAATCCCAGCACTTTGGGAGGCCGAGGAGGGCGGATCACGAGGTCAGGAGATCGAGACCACGGTGAAACCCCGTCTCTACTAAAAATACAAAAAATTAGCCGGGCGTGGTGGCGGGCGCCTGTAGTCCCAGCTACTCAGAGAGGCTGAGGCAGGAGAATGGCGTGAACTCGGGAGGCGGAGCTAGCAGTGAGCCGAGATCGCGCCACTGCACTCCAGCCTGGGTGACAGAGCGAGACTCCGTCTCAAAAAAAAAAAAAAATCTTCTTGGGAGGCCGAGGCAGGTGGATCACGAAGGCAGGAGTTTGAGACCAGCCTGGCCAATATGGTGAAACCCCGTCTGTACTAAAAATACAAAAACTAGCTGGGTGTGGTGGTGCGTGCTGTAGTCCCAACTACTCAGGAGGTGGAGGCAGAAAAATCACTGGAACCCTGGAGGTGGAGGTTGCAGTGAGCAGAGATGCAGAAATAGTGCCATTACACTCCAGCCTGGGTGACAGAGCAAGACTCTGTCTCAAAAAAAAAAAAAAAAAAAAAAAATTCTCCTTCAATTTACAGAGTCTGCAGGTTTCTGTCTTGTTTCTTGTACAATTAGTATTCTAGCTAAATTTAATCACATCCCCCTTAATCGGCTAAGTTCTCCAGGACATTCAATATGATTTTCTGGAAAGGATGTGTTTGTACAATTACTTTCCCACAGATTGAAATATTTACGTTTTATAGTTTCCAATTAACATCTGTACATGAACATCATTGTTCCTTCTATGTTCACTATTTCTATTGCTTTACTACCTCAAAAAGAAAAGGCAGAGAATATGGTACAATATATGTGAGAAGTTTTGGAAATTGACTTCAATCATTGCTGCATACCAGGAAGTTTTTTCTAACGGTTTAACACGATAGGATCAGAGGGTGCAAGTGAAGTGATTACCTCATTTGGGATTATCTGGTGAGAGCCATAGACTATTTTGTAGCAACCTCTTATTCTGTACTCTTTAATGGCAAAATCTTGTTTATCAAGAAGTGCTCTGTGAACAGCTGCAAACAATTTGCCTTTATTGATTTTCCTGCTAAGTCTGACTGACTGCTTCACCCTGGCTCCACAGTGCCTCATAGGGACCACGCCCCCTTTCCTAAGGCTTCTCATCTATTGAACTGGAAGTCACTTACCACCTCTCCCATCTCAGTCAAAAACTAGTAACCTATTACTTACCTCCATTACCAAGAGACAAACTACTTCATAGTTATAACATGGATGATAGGACAGACTGTTAACATTATTTAGTTTTGAATTTAAATTTTAAAAAGACCCCAATTCTTAAACAAGACAAAGAGAGACAGAAACATAGACTGTAGACTAAAACAGATTAAAACATTATATTAACCAATTTCAATGTACAAATATTATTTGGATCTTGATTTCAAAGCAAACAATTTTTTTAAAAAAATATGAGACAACCAGGGAAATTTGAGCATTGACTGGACATTTGTGATACTGTAATTATTGTTAATGTATTAGCTGTGAGAATGATATTGAGAATATACTATTTTTAAAAGGATCTTTGAAAGATATTCTAAACAGTTTATGGATTGAATGATAGGATGACTAAAACTGTTTTATAATAATCCATTGCTGGAGAGAGAAAAGTTACATGGTTGGATAAAGAACTTCAAGGTCATTTATTCCAGTGTATTATTCTATTTTAAATGTTGCCTAAAGTTTTCATAGTAAAAAGTTACAAAGAAAAAAATGAATTAAATCCAGTAGTTTTGCAATTTAGTAAAAATATAAAAATACTAATGATGACAGCTGAAGACATTTTTGAACATTGAGCACGTGCTACACTAAATAGTTTGTGTATGCTATGTCATGTAATCTTTATAACAACCCTGTGAAGTATGTATAAATGTCCTTATTTTACAAATGATGAAATTAGAACTTAAAGAGGTTAAGTAATTTGCCCAAATTTTCTTACATGACAAGTGGCAGAGCCAGAATTCCACAGAACCTTCCATTGCAACAATCACTGTCAGTAGCCTTCCTAAAATTGTGACTTTCTAAAATTGGTCAAAAAATTAAATGCAAAACTTAAAGCAATAAAAAAATGCAATAATATTTAGGAGTTTATATGTATGTGCCAGATTCTAGAGATTTGTCTTAAAAATAATGAAAACTCAGAAGTTACAAACAAAAATATAGATAAAGCAAGTACTTAAACAAAAATGTAATCATTTTGTATGGCAAAATAACTTATAACAGGGCGTTGTGGCTTGCGCCTGTAATCCCAGCACTTTGGGAGGCCGAGTTGGGCGGATCACTAGCTCAGCAGATGGAGACCATCCTGGCTAACACAGTGAAACTCTGTCTCTACTAAAAAAAAAAAAAAAAAAAAAAAAAATTAGCCAGGCTTGGTGGCAGGCGCCTGTAGTCTCAGCTACTTGGGAGGCTGAGGCAGGAGAATGGCGTGAACCTGGGAGGCGGAGCTTGCAGTGAGCCGAGATCGCGCCACTGCACTCCAGCCTGGGCGACAGAGCGAGGAGCGAGACACTACATCTCAAAAGAAAAAAACAACTTATAATAAAATTGTGTATAATGAGAACTGAGAAAAATTGCAATACAAATGATAGAGAAAGGGTTAATTTCTGCTGCACACAGTTTTTTCATACTGTCAAAAGAAAGCAAATAATCTCAAAGTAAAATAGTTAATTTACAGAAAATAAAGTCTAAATTACACACATATGTGCAGTTAAACTCGTCTTTTATGTATTAATGAAAAATTATCTTTTAAAAACTTGAAAATAAAATAAAATAAATATCTAGATATTGCCAAAATGGAAATATTTTGCAACATAATATGGAATACAACCAGAATAAAACATAATAAAATTTACACTTATATTAACAAAAATTAATTATTTAAGAAATCACTCAAGAAGTTAGAAAAATAAAACAAATATTAGCTTAAGGACAAAGGAAAGCACTGGTAGAACAAATAGAAATTAATAAATTAGAAAACAGTCAAGATAGAACTTAAGATAATTCAAGAGGGAAGTCTCTGAAAAAATTAAAACACTGAAATATATCACCAGCCATCTAATCAGGGGTGACAATGTAAATAAACAAATAAAAATACAAGTTGGGAAATTAAACTGACAAATGACTACAGATACAATGGAAAATAAATGAATTGGAAGAGGATGAGAGAATGCCCTAATCGACTATATACAACTGTCTCTCAGACCACAGTGCAATCAAACTAGAACTCAGGATTAAGAAACTCACTCAAAACCGCTCAACTACATGGAAACTGAACAACCTGCTCCTGAGTGACTATTGGGTACATAATGAAATGAAGGCAGAAATAAAGATGTTCTTTGAAACCAATGAGAACAAAGACACAACATACCAGAATCTCTGGGACACATTCAAAGCAGTGTGTAGAGAGAAATTTATAGCACTAAATGCCCACAAGAGAAAGCAGGAAAGATCCAAAATTGACACCCTAACATCACAATTAAAAGAACTAGAGAAGCAAGAGCAAACACATTCAAAAGCTAGCAGAAGGCAAGAAATAACTAAAATCAGAGCAGAACTGAAGGAAATAGAGACACAAAAAACCCTTCAAAAAATTAATGAATCCAGGAGCTGGTTTTTTGAAAAGATCAACAAAATTGATAGACCGCTAGCAAGACTAATAAGAAAAGAGGGAAGAATCAAATAGATGCAATAAAAAATGAAAAAGGGGATATCACCACCGATCCCACAGAAATACAATCTACCATCAGAGAATACTACAAACACCTCTATGCAAATAATGAACTAGAAAATCTAGAAGAAATGGATAAATTCCTTGACAAATACCCTCCCAAGACTAAACCAGGAAGAAGTTGAATCTTTGAATAGACCAATAACAGGCTCTCAAATTGTGGCAATAATCAATAGCTTACCAACCAAAAAGAGTCCAGGACCTGATGGATTCACAGCCGAATTCTACCAGAGGTACAAGGAGGAACTGGTATCATTCCATCTGAAACTATTCCAATCGATAGAAAAAGAGGGAATCCTCCCTAACACATTTTATGAGGCCAGCATCGTCCTGATACCAAAACCTGGCAGAGACATAACCAAAAAAGAGAATGTCAGACCAATATCCTTGATGAACATTGATGCAAAAATCCTCAATAAAATACTGGCAAACCGAATCCAGCAGCACATCAAGAAGTTTATACACCATGATCAAGTGGGCTTCATCCCTGGGATGCAAGGCTGGTTCAACATATGCAAATCAATAAATGTAATCCGGCATATAAACAGAACCAAAGACAAAAACCACATGATTATCTCAATAGATGCAGAAAAGGCCTTTGACAAAATTCAACAACCCTTCAGGCTAAAAACTCTCAATAAATTAGGTATTGATGGGACGTATCTCAAAATAATAAGAGCTATCTATGACAAACCCACAGCCAATATCATACTGAATGGGCAAAAACTGGAAGTGTTCCCTTTGAAAACTGGCACAAGACAGGGATGCCCTCTCTCACCACTCCTATTCAACATAGTGCTGGAAGTTCTGGCCAGGGCAATCAGGCAGGAGAAGGAAATAAAGGGTATTCAATTAGGAAAAGAGGAAGTCAAATTGTCCCTGTTTGCAGATGACATGATTATATATCTAGAAAACCCCATTGTCTCAGCCCAAAATCTCCTTAAGCTGATTAGCAACTTCAGCAAAGTCTCAGGATACAAAAACGTCTTAAAATTTCTGAACTTAGAAGGCACAGGAATTTTTGTGGTGCAATTATTCTGATAGATAAGGCTAAGAAATTTGATAAAACTCCTTTCTTGTCTACTTCCTCACCAAAAGTTCCTAATCTCACAAAATAAAAAAAAATTACCAATAATAGGTATCTTCAGAATGAATTTATATCAAACATTCAAGACACAGACAAATCTAATTACACTTAAAGTTTCAGAACATATAAAATGCAAAACACCTTTAAGGCTTTTATATAAAGCAAGTATAGCACTATCTATGCACACGCCCTAAAACATGCCAAATATATACTCCAACATACAATAAGAAAATTCACAAAACAATTTGATTTATAAGTACTTCTGAAGAAATTCTAAAAAAAAAAAGCAAATAGAACTCAGCCAAAAATCAAAAGAAATCAAATAAAAGACTTATCCCAGGAATTCCGTGATAGTTTAATGTCATAAAGTTTATTTAAATAATTGAAAGGAGAAAATCATATATACAGCAAATAGCTTATGTAATGCTGATATAAATGCCTAAAAAGGCATTTCAAAAAAAATCAATGTATAACTAGTTAAAGATAATAGATTCCTATGTCTATTAAGTCAGCAACACAAAATGATGAGCAATATTGCTAGTATTGCTTAACATTTCTCTGTAAGAATAAGTCATTGGAATTTGGTAAAATTATAAAAATGAGATACGGCCGGGCGCGGTGGCTCACGCTTGTAATCCCAGCACTTTGGGAGGCCGAGGCGGGTGGATCACGAGGTCAGGAGATCGAGACCACGGTGAAACCCCGTCTCTACTAAAAATACAAAAATTTAGCCAGGCGTGGTGGCGGGCGCCTGTTGTCCCAGCTACTCAGAGAGGCTGAGGCAGGAGAATGGCGTGAACCCGGGAGGCAGAGCTTGCAGTGAGCTGAGACTGCGCCACTGCACTCCAGCCTGGGTGACAGAGCGAGACTCCGTCTCGGAAAAAAAAAAAAAAAAAAAAAAAAAAATGAGATACAACTTTTTTAAATGTGTAAAATTATTTTCTGGTGCTATGTGTCTACACATGAGAAAATCCTCACCACACACTGGATCTTTCAGCACCTTGATCTTGGACTTCCCACCCTTCAGAATTATAAGAAATAAATGACTGTTCCTTAAGTCATTGAGTTTATAGTAATTTTCTATATCAACCGGAACTGACTGAGATGGAAACTGTTATCAAAATACCTAAGAATAAAGTTAATAAGCCATATTTAGGATTTGTATGAAAGAAATATGAAACTCTCCTAAGAGCTATGAAAGAAAAAAAACCTGAATACATGATAAAAATAGACTTATTTAAAGAATAACTCAATAGTTTAATATTCTTAGTTTTCAATTTAATATAATCCCAAATTACAGGCAACTTTCTTTTTTATAAATATAGACCAGCTGTATCTATGTTCTGTACAAAAATTTAACTTGCAAGAATATTCAGGAACATTTTGAAAGAAAACTGATGAGTAATGTCTTTGTGTTGAGGAGGTACTACTCTGCCTTCCAGCGCTATTAAGGAGAGAGATTTTAATAGTACAAAATGGAAACACAGGAATCTGTGCATCTACCTATCTATAAAATTTAACATATCATAATTATAGTGTTTCAAATAAAAGTCATGTTGTTATAATTGATTAGCTATGTAAATAAAAATAAAATAAAATTGGATTCTTAATTATGCTAAAATAAATTCTATGTGAAACAAAAATTATAATAGGGAAGAAAATATATTTCATCAAAAGTAACCATTAGCATAGTTTTAAAAATAAACTTGGAATTGAATCAAAACTTCTAAAATAAGACAATAGCTAGGAGCAATACAGTAAAATATTGCAGGTAAATTTGACTCATCATTAAAATTTCTGCAGGACAAATAATTTATAAGCCAAATGTAAAGATAAACAGAAAAAAAATGCATAAATGATGGGAAAAAAGTTAATTTCTTTATTATAAAAGTGTATTTATAAATTAAGAAGAAAGTGACAAACGTGACCAAACCATAAGAGAAAAACAGGCAGGGCCTGAAGAGGCTGTGCACTGTAATAAACAAAGGAAAGATAAATGGCTTTTAAACATATGAAAACATACTCAATCATGTGCATAATTAAATGCAAATTAAACATATAATGACATGCCATTTTTCACTTTTCACATTGGCACAGATCAAAGATGTTTAACAATATGGTGTACGTAAAGGTATGAAGAAACAAGGCATTTCATACGCTATTTATGAAAGTGAAAATTGGTGAAAGGTTTTGGAAAGCAATGCAGAACTACAAAAATTTAGACACACATACTTATGGGCCAGGAAATTACATTTCTAAAAATGTCACTTACAGACATGTGTATATAAAATGCATGCAAGCATCTGTAAACTACTTCATTTTCTTTGATAAAGACTGGAAAAAAAAGAATATTCATTAAAAGAAGTTGGCTTAATACTGAGGGACCTATATGAAAATAATATGCAGTTATTTTAAAAAGTAGAGGCAGGCTGGGCTTGGTGGCTTACGTCTGTAATCCCAACGCTTTGGGAGGCCGATGTGGGCGGATCAGGAGGTCAGGAGATAGAGACCATCCTGGCTAACACGGTGAAACCCCGTTTCTACTTAACCAAATACAAAAAATTAGCCGGGCTTGGTGGCGGGCGCTTTTAGTCCCAGCTACTCAGGAGGCTGAGGCAGGAGAATGGCTGAACCCGGGAGGCGGAGATTGCAGTGAGCCGAGATCACGCCACTGCAGTCCAACCTGGGCGACAGAGTGAGACTCTGTCTCAAAAAAAAAAAAAAAAAAAACCATAGAGGCAATCGGTTGATACATACACAGAAAAATGATCTTCAAGACATATTTTTAGGTAAGACAATAGGTTAGCCAGCTGGAGAAAAGGAACATATCTCTCTATATGCTATATTTATAAAAATATACACAGAGTCTGTGTGCAAACTAACATACACACATACTTAGATTGCTCGTATAAGCATTACATGTGTCCAAGAGAATACATAACAAATGAATCAAATATACTGGTTGCCTCTAAAAATGAAACTTACAGTGCTAGTGGGTGGTGGTGGGAGGGATATTGACCTTACGCAGTATTCCATTTTGTACTGTTTGATATGTCTTATCATTTATTAAACCATTTTACCAGGTACTTCATTACCATTTCAATAAAGAAATGTAATAAGTAAAGAAGAATAATGAACAATTTTGAGCAGAAATTAAAGAATGAAAAACACATTGCAATTTAAGGAACCAATCTCATTGTCCTTTTTAGCTGTAAATATTAAACCTTTCTCTGTAACTTTAAAGAATAGTTTTTTTTTTTTTTTTTTGAGACGGAGTCTCGCTCTGTGGCCCAGGCTGGAGTGCAGTGGCGCAATCTCGGCTCACTGCAAGCTCCGCCTCCTGGGTTCACGCCATTCTCCTGCCTCAGCCTCTCCGAGTAGCTGGGACTACAGGCGCCCGCCACCACGCCCGGCTAATTTTTTTGTATTTTTAGTAGAGACGGGGTTTCACTGTGGTCTCGATCTCCTGACCTCGTGATCCGCCCGCCTCGGCCTCCCAAAGTGCTGGGATTACAAGCGTGAGCCACCGCGCCCGGCCTAAAGAATAGTTTTAAAACTTTTGCTCATCTATGGAAATATAACATTTTAGAGCAAAGAGACTGTAAACTTTGAAGAACCACACTCAGTGTATAAACCACAGTTTTGTAGAAGCTACATGAACTCAGAAAAAAAAATTCCCATTCTCACTGCATCCTCCTTGGTTATCTGAAATTGTAAAGAAAAATGTATACATGAAATAAAATGAGTTGAATTGTGTAAAGTTCTAGTAGCCTGTGAAATCCTGAAAGAATTTCCATGGTTCTTGGTATCAAGAGTCTTTGATTCATATTAAAATATCTTTGCTTTGCAGGTCCTCTCCAAAGCCCCCGCTTTTTTTTTTAACTTTCTCCACTGTGGTGTTAATAGCACAAATAATATAGTCTTGTTCCTGAGGTCAGTCAACCCAAAAAAGACTGAATTCAGTTTCCCTAAATCATTGGTTAGTTAGTGTAATCCTAATTGCTTCCTTTCATGGAAATTGGAAAGAGAAGAGGGAAACAACCAACCAACCAACAAATATGCCTGAGTAGGCCAATGTTTGTGAGTATGACTTCTTAATTTTTAAAACCAAAAGTGAAAAGATTTTTTTCTTATAAAAGACTCTCTTCTTTAGCCATTTATTATCTTAAATAGTAACTTGTTTTATTTTACTTTGCTAAAAATGCCTAAATTAACCCATTACCTATTGATGCTTCTCTTCTACTATTTTGGAAACTGACCACTCAAGAAATACGGCTTAATTTTAACAGAAAGGCATGACATTGGAAAAGTTGCAAACACATAGCATGGCAGAATTGGACAGTAAAAAAAGATCCATGCCTGTCTTTTGAAACAAAACTCCAACTACCAATATTTGCATCTATACAGGTAGGATTGAGGATTAGCAGCTGCATGTGCAAAGAGGTCTTAGGAATTTTAAATGTCAAGAAGTTCTATACGACTGTACATTTTTATATAGATGCATGAAATGCTGCTATCCCTACAGGTAGCATTGGAAGATATTTTAGCAGGACCCATAGAGATGCTAGGAGCTGAACTAAAACCATGATTGATGCTGAGTATTGAGTATTCCCTAAAGTATAAAACAGACTGGATATAAATTTAGAAAAATGTTTCAGAGAATATCTTAGGAAGCTAAGGGATGTTTGCACTAAATACCTTTATTTATATCCTATAGCGAGCCAAACGGTGGCCTCCAAAACCACCCACATCCTAATTCCTGAAATTTGTGAATGTTATGTTACATGACAAAAAAGACTTTACAGCTATAACTTTAAAATGAGGGAATTATACTGGATTATCTGGGTGAGTTCAATCTAATAGCATCACACCTTAAAAATAGAGAATTTTCTCTGCCTGGAGTACAAGAGAGATGCTTCAAATGAGAGGCAAGAGAGAAACAACAGATAGGCAAATTAGAGAGATGGCAGGCCTAAGAAGGCTCAAAGATGCACAGGTCTCTGTGAAAACAGCAAAGAGAGGCTTCTAGGGACTAAGTGAAGCCTCTGTCTGACAGCAACAAAATAGATACCTTACCCCTACAACTGCAAAGAGCTGGGCTCTACCAATGATGCAGGATTTTTCTTCTCAGTCACTTTGCAAGCCGGGAACCTCCGGCTGGCAATGCCCAGCCTGGGTCCCGCCTAGCCTGGGTCCCACTCAGCCTCCACGCTGGCGTGCCCTAGCCTGCCTGAGTTATAGCTTGTACCTGTGTTAGGTGGTTCCCAAGCTCTTGCGCCATGTCCAAGAAGAATGAGGATACACTGGACATTGAAGGGTGAGGAGAGCAGGAAAGAATTTTAATTGAGCAATGAATCAGTGTTCAGTGGAGAGGGGAAGTGGGGGTAGTCCCCCTAACTGAATATGGGCAAGTCCCTCATGTAGCTGGATCCAGAGCCTTTTATGGACTTAGAATAGGAGGGTGTGCTGATTGGTTTGTGAGTATGCAAAAAAGGTTAAAGCAAAGACACCACTCAAAGGTGGACATGACAGTGCAGAAAACCAATTAGGAAAGGGTAGGTATATGTAAAATAGGTGAAGGGTGGGCATCAATCAGAGAAAAGTGCACCAAATTGCAAGACAAGTTCTTAATTCAGTCCTAGGATATAACTTTTAGCTTGGCTTTCAGGCTTTAAACTGTCTTTGGCTTACAGGTGGGGTTTCACCGGGGACTTGTCCCTATCTGCCTAAGCATTTGGCTACCTCCTGCCACTCTCACCAACACCCTGAATGACCTAGGATACAGCTTCTAGGCCTCCACAGAAGAATGTAGATGGCTCACACCTTGATTTCAACCCTGTGACACCCTAAGTAGCAACCCAAAGAGCCATACTGTGGCCAGGCTTCTGACCCAGGAATACTGTGAAATACTCAATATGTGTGATTTTAAGTGGCTAAACATGCAGTAATTACTTATAGCAGTAATAGAAAACTAACACAAATCTCTTGTAATACAGATTGTCTCATCCCTGGAGTTTCCAAGTAATACCATCTGAAATCAAGGAACTAGCCAAATGTTTATGAAAAATACAGAAAATAGGGAGGATAGGAGTAAAATGACTAGTGAGGCAAGTACACATGATGGAAATCTCTCATCTACATTCTCTCCACACCCACAGTATTTCATACATTTTAATTGATTCAAATATTACTGAGGAGCTTGGTACAAATTCAAATTTCTAGACCACATACCCAAAGTTTTACATTCAGGACATCACATTTTTGTTTTTGATATTGTTCTTTGTTTGTTTGTTTCTTTCCTAATATGGATTCAGATTGCTCTCAAACCACATTTTGAGAAACATTGATCTGAATGTCAATTTCTCTGTGAATGTCAATGTTTCCCAATTTCTAAGTATCCATTTATTTCATTCATCATGTTTGTCTGTCTGTCTTTCTGTATCTATGTGTCTATTCATTATTTAGTAACTCCAATTCAAAGCATTGTGCTGGGATATAGAAGAATAAATGATACAGTCCTTGTGTTTGGAAAGTTTTTATCTTAGTAAAGAACTAAGAATGTACATTTAAAAGCATGAAGAGGGAGATAGATGTCAGCATGAAAGGTACAAAAACATTATTACAAGTATTTGGGAGGAGATCAGCTGCAAAAAACATCACAGGTGAAAAGAAGTTGAATTGAAATTGGCATTTAAGAATGGTTCAAAGTACACCAGGTATAGACAGAGAGCCACAGCCATTCCAGGAGGAATGGCACAAGCAAAAGCCCAGGGGCAGAAAGAGACCTCTTTGTGTTCTGTCTCTAGCTCCACCAGGACTGACTGCCTGGTGGAGCTTCCCTGGAGCAGTCTGGCATATGAGAAAGAGAGCTGTACTTGCTGTGAGTTCTCATTTCAAATCCCTGCTCTGCCACAAAGTTGTTTAGCCTCTTTCCAGGTCAGTGTCTCCTCATTACTAACTCTGGGGTAGCTTCCTATTTCTAAAATTCTTCAGTGGTGTTGATGCACCTAATATTCATATTTGTTTTGTTTTTAATTTTAATTAGTGAGACCAAGATCATGATACTGATTTGAAAGACAGAACAGAATGCCTTTAGAAAAGAGGGAGGTGAAGAAACATGACCTAATTCTTTTTTTTTTTTTTTTTTTTTTTTTTGAGACGGAGTCTCGCCGTTACCCAGGCTGGAGTGCAGTGGTGTGATCTCGGCTCACAGCAAGCTCTGCCTCCCAGGTTCACGCCATTCTCCTGCCTTAGCCTCCCAAGTAGCTGGGACTACAGGCACCTGCCACCACGCCCGGCTAATGTTGTTTTTGTATTTTTAGTAGAGACAGGGTTTCACCGTGTTAGCCAGGATGATATCGATCTCCTGACCTCGTGATCTGCCCGCCTCGGCCTCCCAAAGTGCTGGGATTACAGGTGTGTGCCACTGTGCCTGGCCCAATAATTTTCTAAAATATTTTGGATTTTAGACATTTGCCTTAAGTTTGACATAAATAGTCTGCTGCTGTCATAATCTTCAACTTAAATTTTAAGCTCTTCAGTTGCATACCTTTAAAAATATTTTAAACATTATATATCTCCTTTTTTGCTGATGATTTGCACTGATTCATATTCATAGATAAGTAATAGTATTTGACATCTTGATTTTTTTATTGTTTGCTTTTTTCCTATTTTGAAGGATAATTCACCACCCAACAAACTAAGCAACAAGCATTTTTTGCACTTTTTATATGCAAAGGATATTCTGTTACTGCTAATTGGGTGGATATACAGGGAGTGTATAGTCTACAAATTTACTTGGACTAGTCCTGCCTTTTGGAAATATAAGATTGTTATTATTTACAGGCATTACTTTTTTTCTGAGTGTGTTTCCTTTATCCTGAGTCAATTTAAGTAATATAAAATTGAAAGTCAATTTAAATTATATAAATAATACAAAATTATCTTCCAATGATTTAAGCATATAGATGCCTTACAAGAAGGTTTAGAAGACAATAGGGAGAGCTGACTTTTGGGAGAAGCTCTATATCTTCTTCCTTATGCATTCTGTGTCTCTTGAGAAGAAAGGTGTGTGGAAAGAGCATGAGGTTGTTAGAAATTCTGAATTAAATTTGCCCCGCTGTCATTATATAGGAGTGTGAAACCTCTTCCTGTTTCAGGGAGAACATAGTATTTAACCAGTGTTATGAAAATAATTCTGGGTTCAAGGGAAATGTATTCATATTTTAAGTTGATCTGTTTAGAATTAAGAACAAGAGATACCACTTCTAACATTGTTTCCTGAAAAGAAATACGTCCGAATTCAAAAAATCAATATGATACATGGCAAAGACTTCTACTTCCAGAGAAGTCTGGAAATAGAATTGGGGATCATTACAAATGAATCAAGTTCACATATCAGGCATTTCTAATAGATAGCAGAGTGTTTCAAGTACCTTTCTCAAAGCTGATGACACATATAGATACTATGGCCACTAAAAGTGATGATATACATTAACTTGACTTAAATGAGGTGGAAAAGAAAATTGAATTTACACTGATATTTTATAAATAATATATTTTGGTGAATCAGATTTTGTATGTCTTTACATTTGAGTTGAAGGAAAGAATTTGCTGACTTATTTCAATATCTACCCCCTCAGATATGCTTAAAAAGCAAATGACAACACTACACGCTGGCAAAATATCCTTCAGTGGCAAAATATATAAACTAATCAGTAGCAGAAGATTCTTATTTTTTTCCTTTCTCCTACCCTATTAAGTCTTCAAAAGCAGTTGATGCAACAACCAAAATAAAAAGGAAAAAACTTTGTATGAAAGTTTATAACTTGAGAAGTGTTTTCACATATGATATTATGGCTAATCAAAAGAACTCTGGGCTGGGCGCGGTGGCTCACGCCTGTAATCCCAGCACTTTGGGAGGCCAAGGCAGGTGGATCACAAGGTCAGGAGATCGAGACCATCCTTACCAACACTGTGAAACCCCGTCTCTACTAAAAATACAAAAATTAGCTGGGTGTGGTGGTGTGCACCTGTAATCCCAGCTACTCGGGAGGCTGAGGCAGGAGAATTGCTTGAACCCAGGAGGTGGAGGTTGCAGTGAGCCAAGATTGTGCCACTGTACTCCAGCTTGGTGACACAGAGAGACTCTGTCTCAAAAAAAAAAAAAAAAAAACAAACTCTGGAAAGCAATACAGGGGTCATGATTATTCTCCTGAATAAATAATAGAACTCTGGAGGTAAGTAAATAGAATTATTATGTTACATAATTTGATTGAGATTAGAGGTTAGTAATGAGTAGAGTCAGAATTCACTTTGAGCTGTATGAGACAACTACATTCTGTTTTATCTTAAAAAATGAAATTTCTGAAAATCTCCATATTAAATAGTTTAGGAACATACATTGCTGTTTTCATCTGAGCCTTATTAAGATTAATCAAGTATTATTTTACCAAGTCCTTGTTCTGGGAAATAGTTGTCTCATGAGTTAACTCTGAATATTTATGTGAAAAAAAGGACAACATCTTTATACTTTTTATAATAATATATCAGATGCCTCTGAGGTTTGTAAAATTAGAATACATAGTACTCCCAATATGTCGAGACTCTATCTAGCAAGGAAAGACAGCATCTGTACTTTCCTGAAGTGTTTATTCTTCAATCTCCAAATGTTTGCCAATTTGAATTGCCAAAGAGGAAAAAAGGAATAATTTGTTTTTTATTTGCGTACCTTATGTGTTCTACACTAACAGGCATTTTTGTTGTTGTTGTTGTTGTTGTTAGTGCTAATGAATGACTGGATGACTGGAGGGGTGACTTTTCCTGAGAGAGGAAAATACGTCCCAGTAAGAAAATACAGGTTCAAATTTTCTGACTCTACTTTGTGAAGATTAGTCTGTCTCTTGCCTCTTCTCTGGGTTAACTTCAATTCTTTAAGTCTGTGCCATTCTTTAAATGAGGATTTAATTTCTTTATATCCAATTCCAGAGATATAGCAGCTCAGCAAACTGCTAGAGGATGCAAAGCATGGTCTTCTTCAGCTCACATGAATGGATGGCTTGACTCAGGCCATGACAGGTGCGACCTTGCTGATCTTTCAGCAAGCCTCTGGAGGACAGTTTGCGTGGTTCCTTCAAGGGTTTAGTTGGCAGAAGCAACTGCTTGCATTCAAAATAGCATGTCCTATTAATTGGATATTACCCAAAGGGATTCTTTATTAAGGAAAGAGTAGTATTCCTCTGAATGTTAAGTTGTTGGTTGAAAGCTATATTTGCATAAAGCGGGCTGGCAATAAGAAATAGCTAATGGAGGCTTTATATGTGGTCCTCTCTGAATGTTTTTTCTATATTCTCTTGCTCACTTAGAAACCACGTTCTCGGCCAGGTGTGGTGGCTCACGCCTATTACCCCAGCACTTTGGGAGGCCGAGGTAGGTGGATCATTTGAGGTCAGGAGTTCGAGATCAGCCTGGCCACACAGTGAAACCCTGTCTCTATTAAAAATACAAAAAACAATTAGCCTGGCGATAGTGGCATGCGCCTGTAATCCCAGCTACTTGGGAGGCTGAGGCAAGAGAATCACTTGAGCCTGGGAGGTGGAGGTTGCAGTGAGCCGAGATTGCCCCGTTGCACACCAGTCTGGGTGACAGAATGAGACCCTGTCTCAAAACAACAACAACAAAAATGTACTCTCGAATTAAACCAATTAAAGAAGTGCGCACAACATAAGACAAATTGTCCGTCTCAGGTGGCACACAGCTTGTTCAGACCTCGTTATTGGGAAAGAAAAACCCAGGAGAAAAACAGACCAAGGGGTGAACTCCTCAGTAATCTTATCAAGCACCTTCTGCCACACAGTCATTAGAACACTAGATCTTTTTGAAGCTGAGCACCTAGATTGATACTCACTGATAGATATTGGGTGGTGAATGGGAATTGTTGCAGTCTCAGACTGAACTGGCTTAAACAATGAAAAATCTAGTAGGCTAAACTGTTGCAGAAAAACCACAGAGTAAGTGAATTCAACCACATGATCATTTGTATCTCTTTCACTTTATGGTCTTAGAGGTTTGGAAATTATTTCTCTGAACATTCATTTGTTGAGACTGCTGAATTACCAAGATAAGATGAACCTCTGAAGTTAAAAATGGCTGTGAGACATCTTCTACAATATTTAGGGCAAATGTGTGTTTAGAATGCTGATTATAAAATGATTGTGGCATTTTCTTCATCTGTAAAAGCTCCTTGTAGTACCAGATAGTATCATCTGATGGGGAATTTGCCTGTATGCTCTAACTTTTTGTTTTCCTTTATTTCCCATAACTCTGAGCTGGTTTGAAAGTAGGAAATAAAAATAATAATTTATATGACTTAAGGGCTTCCCTAATTTGCTGGTCACCTCAGTGGTTCCATCTCACTGATCTCTTTCTTTTCTTCTTTCTCAATTGAAGAAGTAAATTTAAATGATATTAGTTATATAAAATTATAGAAATATGCTGATATAATTTGGATACATATCCCCCTTCAAATCTCAAGTTGAAATTTGATACCCAATGTTGGAGGAGAGGTCTAATGGAACGTGTTCAGGTCATGTGGGTGGATCCCTCACGAATGGCTTGGTGCCTTCTCTGTAGTAATGAGTTCTCAGTCTATTAGTTCACAAGAGAGCTGATTGTTCAAAAGAACATGGCACTCCTTACCCCCTCTCTCTTCCTTCCTTCCTCTCACCATGTAATGGCTGTTCCCCTTGCCTTCAACCATGAGTGGAAACTCCCTGAAGCTGACCAGAAGCAGATGCTGGTTCTATGCTTCTTATACATAGTGCAGAGCCATGAGACCAAATAAACCTCTTTTCTTTGTAAATTACCCAGTCTCAGGTATTCCTTTAAAGCAGTTCAAATAGATAAGACATATGCATATACACCAATTATATATAAAAATATACATATAATCCAGACCTGATACAAAGCATTTGTACTGCTAACCCCTAACTGCACTCAAATTGCATTAATTGTCCATTGGTGTAAAGTAAACCAGACACGATATTCAAATAGTTAATAATTGCTACAGCAGAGCAAGCACAATGTACAAACAATAAACAGTATGGCTTCCCTCATGTGTACTAGCTCTGACCACCAGCACAAGACATAACAAAGAAACAATTAAATTTAAGTAAATTTTAAACAACCATAATTGTAAAAAGTTAATATTTGTGTAATGTCAATAAAAATTTTATTACCATCAGGTTAAGTATAAATAGCAAAACATAAATGATCCCTAGTTGTGTATAGGTACCAGAGGGGATAAAGGAAGTATGTGTGGCAAAGGAGGGTTAGACTGCAATTGAAGAACCTGAATTCTAGTACCTCCTCTGTTCGTACTTGGCAGGGGAATACTAGCATGTAATTTACTCACTGTGAATTTTATTTTCTTATTGAAACTGAAATGGTGCAAGTATAAATGTGATAGCATCTTAGATATGAATCTCTGTTGCTCACCACCTGAGAAGCCTTCTGCATAAAGGGGGAAAAAAAACAAACTCCCCTTTTATTGAAGCAATAAGACACAGAAAGTTCAACAGGGCCAACATAAGACAAACAACGTGTTAATGATCAATGTCATACAGGAAGCTTTGGGGCAGAGCACATCACATAGGAAATGGTAGGCATTTTTACAGTAGCTCACTGAGGGACCAACAAGCAGCAGATCCCAGAAAGAGCCTACAAGAATGTCTTCTCAAAGATCAATTATCCATCCCGAATTGCACATGCTGGAGAACTGAACTGTAACAGAGTAGATTAGGCAAAGCCCTCACCCAGAACGATTGAACATGAAGACATGTAAATTATGTTTTTGTTAGGGTCCCAGTGAAGGAAGTTGGGTGAGGGTGGGACCTAGGTAGCAAATCTTAGGGGTTGTAGCAAAATTACATGTCTTAAGCACACATAATTTACTTACCTTGGAGCCAAACAAAGATTGGCTATAGTAGTCAATGGTGTTAGTAATCACGGTGGCACAAGGTATTAGGAACAGAAACCATCCTGAATCTAATTGTCTTCAGAAAGACAAAAGGAAAACCCATAAAGGCACTAAATTTTAATAAAATATTTGGTCATCTAGGCAAGAGAAGAAATAGTCTTTGAGTTAGGAAGCCTGGAGGGCAATCTTGGATGCCATCATATGCCACCACCCTAAAATAAAAATAAAAATAGACCAATAGTGCAACTGGTTCTGAAAAGCCCAACTCTGAATGATAAGTCATTAAAAGGGATCTGGCACAACAATACTACTAACAACATTGTGGTGAAGGGTCATAAAGTTGTTGAAGATTAAAACAATATTTTAACAAACTTTGCATGTAAAAAACACAGACAAAAATATAAGAATTCAGGGAACAGGGCTGAATAAGAGAAGAATATGCGAACTGGCAAAATTGTGAATTAGCAAAATTCAGGAAAAAATGAAGAAAAACAGTTTTAGAATTTAAGATGAAATTGATTGAAGCACAAGAAAAGATACCATGTGGAAACAGTAAGAAATACGAAGGATATAAATTAAGAATTACATGAAAATACCCCACCACCACACACACAGAGATAATCAAGGAGTTGAGAAAGTGGTGGGAAGAAAATTATAGATTTAGAAGACACCCAAAGGAGAATGTTTCACAGCAATGGGACAGAATAAATATTTTAAAATATAACAAGCAGCCTTGAATCTACATGTTGAAAGTTGTGTTGTGTGCCAGGAAAAATGAAATATAATGGTCAATATTGGGATATAACTTAGTAAAGTTATTGAAATTTAAAAATAAAAAATAAATAGTTTGGCAGCAAAGCAAACATCCAAGTTACTTGTAAGGAAAAACATAAAATAAAATGAACATTTCCTCAGGATACTCTACTCCATTATTCAACTCCAGAAGACACTGGGCTTAAATTGTTCTTAAGAAGATAAAGGTTGAGCCAAAGATTTTATATCCAGCCAAGATCTTTCAGTTATAAAAGCTACAGACAAATAGTTTTTCCCAAGAATCTCTTGAGGAATCTAATAGAAAATGAATACAGCCTGCCAAGAGTTGGTGGTTGAAAATTTAGCCAAAGCCACAATAACAAGCATCAAATACATTCAACTATAAAACTAAGTTCTAAAGAAAAATGTAGACCAGAGTGGCAAAATAAGGTCTAAACATAATTAAAGAACCAAAAAATACTAGAAAAGGATGAGAGGAAAAGTTGAGAACTTACATATTGCCCCTTGGAATTAAACATTATAACATAAAATTGACAAATGAATTGATAGAAGTATAAGTATATTTAACTGTACAAGATTAAACAGTAAGAAAGAGTATACCATAGACTAATTCTGTCAGTAGAAGACAGGCATGGGATATGGGAGGAAAAGGAAATCCAATGAAGATAACAATTATGAAAAAATCTATATATCACATAGCCTGGCTGTAATTTGGTTACACAAAAAATGCAGGAGATAGAGGAAAAACATTTTTTAATGAGGCTTTAGTAAATCTCTAAATTCAGAATAAATTGAGACCTGTTAAGCCCAAATATATAAAATCTTAACAACATAATCTACAAAGATATCTGATTAATATATATCAACTTCAATATTCTAAACTTAGGACTGTGCTTTCTTTAAAACTTCTTAGGCTATATTATAATATTTAATATATAATTTATATGTGTGTATAGTGTATTAGGGTTTTCCAGAGAAACATAACTAGTAGAATATGTGTATACACACACACACACACACACACACACACATTGAGAAAGAGAGAGATAGAGGTAGAATTTATTTTAAGAAATTGGCTCATACAGTTTTTGAGGCTGGCAAGTCCAAAGTCTGCAGTGCAGGCAGGCAGGTTGGAAAACCAGGAAAAGACAGGTATAGTAACTTGAGTCAGAGAGCAGTCTGAGGCAGAATTCCCTCTAGGTTGGAAGACATTAGTTTGTTTTCTCTTAAGGCTTTCAAGAGATTGAATGAGACCCACCCATTTTATGGAGGATAATTATCTTTAGTCAGTCTAATAATTTAAATTTTAATTTCTGAAAAGAAAACTTTCACAACAACATCAGAGTAGTATTTGCCAAACTGTCTTGGTACAATGACCTAGTCAAGTTGACACATAAGATTAATCATCACAGAGAGACATGCATATGCATGTGTGTTCATATAGATATATGTGCATGGTCATATAGATACGTGTGTGTTTGTGTGTGTGTATTAGAAGAATGACATGTTTTTTGTGCTGCAAATTTTTGGTAAAATCGCTCACTGACTGTATTAGTCCATACTGCTATAAAGAACTACCCAAGATTGGGTAATTTATAAAGGAAAGGGGTTTAATTGACTCATAGTTAAGCATGGCTGGGGAGGCCTCAGGAAAGTTACAGTCTTGGTAGAAGGCAAAGGGGAAGCAAGGCACCTTCTTCACAAGGCGGCAGGAAGGAGGAGTGAATGCAGGAGGAACTACCACACACTTAGAAAACCATCAGATTTCATGAGAACTCACTCACTATCATGAGAGAGCTGCATAGGGGAAACTGCCCCTATGATCCGATTACCTCCACCTGGTCATGCCCTTGACATGTGGGGATTGTGAGGATTACAATTTGAGGTGAGATTTGGGTGAGGAAACAGAGCCAAACCGTATCACTGATGTTACACTATTCCATCAAAAAAGATACTTCAAAATATATCGACATGCCTCTATACCTCTCTATTGTTAGACTTGATGACATTGACACCTATTGTCAGTATATTTACCCTCTTTCTTGCTTTTAGTATAGGAGTCAAGGCACAACCAGGTTTTACATGAGGACGTGGCTACTCACTCAAAAGACTACATTTCCCAGATTCCCTTGTAGCTTCCAGTCTCTAGAGGACTAAATCTTGCCAAGGACACAATGATGTGTGCACCTTCAAATCTGCATCTTTTTTTTTTTTTGCTTCTTTTTTTGAGACAGAGTCTCGCTCTGTCACTCATGCTGAAGTGCAGTGGCACATTCTCGGCTCACTGCAAGCTCCGCCTCCCGAGTTCAAGCAAGTCTCATGCCTCAGCCTCCCGAGTAGCTGTAATTACAGGCATGGGCCATCACGCCTGGCTAATTTTTGTATTTTTAGTAGAGATGGGGTTTCGCCATGTTGGCCAGGCTGGTCTCGAACTCCTGACCTCAGGTGATCCACCCAGCTTGGCCTCCCAAAGTGCTGGGATTACAGGCATGAGCCACAGCGCCCAGCCCAAACCTGAATCTTTAAAAAGCAATCTTTGCTCATGCTCCTTCCTCTTTCCTCAGGCTGAATGCCAGAGGTGGTAGTGACCCAGCTTTGACTATCTAGAGAGAGAAATTACACATGGATGCAGCAGAGGAGGAAAATTAAAACAACCTAGGTTTCTGAATCTTATAGAACATAACTGTCTATTAAGAACAGTACTTTCTGTTCTTATGAACAAAATTGTCTGAGTTATTAACCAGACTCTTGTGTAAGACATGAATAAACTTCTCTCTTATCCAAGCTGTATTTAGGGCATTGTCATTACAGTAGCATAGTTTTTATGCCAATAATGTGCAATATTTTTTACCAGAATTTCCATATTACGAGTAAGGCTGTGATGCATATGTTCATAGTTTTTATTGTGTATTTTGAATTTTTTAGAACCTTTATTTTTAAATCACTTTATGAAAAGATTGTACCAATTTATTTTGACATGTTCTGTGCATGACAATAGTACTATCATTAAAACCTAAATTATTGAACTCCTTTGTGACCAAAGAGAGATTAAAAAAATCTTCTCGTTGTGTACAATAAGAGTTGTCACAAACTCTATTCACCCACTCCTTTACCAATGTCTGTATTAAATCTTATAACTACTTTTATATAGGAAATATTACTGAAGTTGAAATGACTATGAAAGAAAAACTGTGCTTTGTTTTCCTTTGGAGGTTAAAGAAAAGTAATTATTTTAATTATATGATACTTTTCATTTTTAACCCAACTTTCAATAATTAAGCCTCTAATTATGTTAATTAAAAAGAATACTTTAAGATTAATTATATTGGGAGGAGGGAGTATTAAGTGAATTTTCTTTTGAATTTTGCTTTGACTTCAAATGTTACTTAGTATCCACTGTGTTCAAATTGCCCTCTCATGCGCTGCTGTGATTACATCCTGTTCATTCAGCTTGGAGATGAAGGGACACAGAAAGCCCATTTGGAGCTTTTATCTTTAGACTATACACTCACCTCCTTCACCTTTTGTTGCTTTGACAGTCAATTGGACAATCACTTATGGTGAAAATGCCCTGCTGATAAAATAGAATTTAACCCTATTTTTACTTTGTTTACATGAATAACTTTCATAAGTTTTAGGAACAAAGATTTTTGAGAGCCACTCCCCCACCAATTTAACCGTGACTCAAGACCTAAAGACAAATCCAGACTATGCTCTGATAACAGCACCTTTTAGCTGACTGCTTGGGGAACTTCAGACCCACTTTCCCTTGGCCTGTGTTGCTCTCTTGAGGAGCACAGCAGGTTCCCAGCCATTTGCTCAGGCCCAAACTGTCATGACAGAGGCAATTAATGTGGTAATGAGAGTTTGGCATCCAAAATGTTATTTCCTGCAGGGCTTGTCACATATTTCAGAGAACACTGGGAGCAGACAAAAATCTGCTTTTTCTCTTCCCATCCACAAATGGTTGAACCTTGGAGGTCTCACACATTAGAATCATACCAGGGAAACGGATTGACGAAACAGGAACAGAGGGCAATGCTTACGGTTTCAATGTTGATGACTGATTGATGAAAGTTGCAGTGATACTGAGAAATTAGGTTAAAAAAAAAAGTTCAATATAAAGGTTTACTCTTACAAACTAACATTTCTTTAATGCAGATTAACTCCAAGTTTCCTATGGGAGACTGACCTTTCTCCTGAGTTTGAGAGGGTCTCACCTTTTCTGTATACATAAAATTGCAGTCTTATTGGGGAAGAGTGCAGGACCTTGAGAATGGAACTATAGCAAGCTTAAATTTCTGCCACAAACTAACAGTTTTGCAAGCCTATAATGACTCTGTAATTGGACTCAATTTGGAGACAGAGAAGTGTTTAATTTAAATTATGAAGTGAGAAAAGCTACGAAAAGTTCTTTCACATGAAATTTCCTGAAGCAAAACCTCAAAATAAGTATCAACTTTTAATGTGGTCTCAGTGAAATGTTTAATAATTGTTCTGTGAAACAAATAGGACAAATTCATCAATGTGCTACATCATTTAATTAATAAATTAACTAAATACTAGCAATGAAATTCAGAATAAATTGATAATGGTTTCAGGGGTGACTGGGCTTGCTTGTTCGAGTTATTTTTGTCCCGATTTTTCCTTGGGAAAATTTTGTAAAGGAGTCTAAAGTGTCCATGTCAAGTCTAATATTCTAAGATTATGTGACGTAGATGATTTAACCCAGTCTCTCAGAGTGGATAATCGTTGGATGGTTCTTTCCATTATGCATGAACCTTGTGACATCTGGGATATCCACAGGTGCATTTGCGGAGCACTTTGAGGAGAGTGGTGCTTCATAACTGCTATGTGGTGTCTGTGAAGATGGCAACTGTGTTGCCAATGTTCCTAAATCCATCCCCTTTTACTGGCTCTGCAGTCTAAGAAACATGGCATAGTGCGGCTGTCTAATGCCTCTATTTGTGCCCACAGAGACTAAACTGTGTTCTCTTTCATAAAAGACAACTTAACTTTATGGACATCTGTGGCCTGGACAATAATCTTCCATCTTTTACTCTCCATACGTCTTAAATACAGACCTCTAAGTAATTCAATACCACGGTTTAAATATAAATACTCTTATTCTGTTCATGAAAAGAAAAATTAACTACTGAGATGTTGAGAGGAAGAGATGTCAAAGGCAGAAAAACAGAATGAGATAAACTAGTAATAGTGTTCTGATAATCAGCTGCTGCCTTAAAAGCTGTTCCCAAATAGTGGATTGAAACAATAGCATTGTGTCAGGAGCTCTCATATAGTGACAGTCAGACATTACTGAGGCTGGTATCATCATGTAGCTGGCAGTGGGTACTGCTATATACTGCAATCATCAAACAGCTGGAAGATGGAACAGCTGTACTTCTTGGTCATCTCTCTGGCTCTGTGTAGTTTCTACAGCAAAGTAGCTACATGGCTGTGCAGAGTGCCAAATGTATGTGTTCCACTAGAGAGAAAGCCAGAAGGGAATTCTATGGGCAATGAAGGCACATTGACACATCAACAGCTAAAATGTTGACACCTGCAACATTTTATTTGTTAGAAAGAAAGTTATTAAGGTAGCCCACATTGAACGAGAGGAGGATTAAATTCTACCTTTTGATAGCGGAAGTGTCAAAAAATTAGCTGATATGCTTAAAACTACCACAAATAGGCCAGGCGCCTGTAATCCCAGGCAATCCACCAAGATCAGCCCATCACTGGAGCTAGGAGTTCAGGACAAGTGGGAGCAACATGGTGGAACCCCATATTTACAAAAAATATACAAAAATTAGCAGGGCATGGTGGCACAAGCCTGTAGTCCTAGCTACTCAAGATGCTGAAGTGGTAGGATCATCTGAGCCGGAGACATCAGTGCTGCTGTGAGTGGGGATCCTACCACTGCACTCCAGCCTGTCTTCCCCACCAAAAAACCTTACAGAAATATAAATGTTATTAATTTTCTATTATTTCTAATATTAAAAATTACAATAGTAGCATCAATAACAGTATCTAAAATGTATCAGGTGCTTAATATTTGCCAGGCATATATTAAGGATATTATCTGTAGTATAACTTCTGAAATAGTTACCTCTATCATCCCCAGTTTAAAGATGAAGATTGAGAATTGAAGAGTTTTCATTGTGTGTTCATGGTCCTACTGCTAACAGGAGTTAGACATGATATTTACAAGGATCTTTATATGGTAAAGGACTCTCTCCTCAGCATTGCCCTCTATCTACTACGTCAATTTACATGTCCTTGTAACTCAATATTCTACAAGGTACTGATGCATGGGGGGCAGGTATCCTATATGATTTTATTTGGGTTTTTGTTAGATCATTTTATGTCTTGCTAACTGACAAAACAAATATGTTAAGTAAAAGTGCTGTTATAGATATGAGAGATGTGTCACTCCTGTTCCTGAATTCATTACACGCTCTCAGAGAAAGCATCGGATAGTAAAAGAAATTAACTTGTAAAACCACTGTTAATTTATGTTGACACAGAGCAAAACTGAAAATAAGGAGGTATTTGTAGCTGATAGGTAACACTTGGAAAAACTGCTGAGTGGTTCTCTCTTAATGGGAACATTCTGAAGTATTGTATGACAGATGACAGTATTGTCCAGTATTATTACCTCTTCTTCAGCAGGAGTTGTTAAAAGAGCCTGTGAGCCAAGTTGCTTTAAACATCAATAACATTCATGTAAACAACCACTGCAGTATAACCGAATACATCACTATGGGGAAGCATGACAACCAATTCAAAGTGCACCATGTATTAAAACTGGTCATTTAATATACCCCTCATAATAATATGAGAATCGAATTATACCAAATACCAGTCCTAGAGGTTTGAACTCGTGCGTATGTGTATGATGGTTGCATGCCATTTTAATGACTTATGCACTAATAAGAAAGATCAGTCATTGCACTTAAGCAATTCTTATGTATTCTTAACCATTTTACTGTTTTTATCTGCAGGCTATTTGGAAATTAAACAAAAGTTTGTAAATCTAGTAATGAGAAATTATTCACAGTCAATTTTATATATAAAAGATCTGAAAAGATGAATCTTTTGAAAACCACATTATAGTCTAATTTTTATTAACTACTTTATATTTCCCAAATGTTCCAGTCTTTAAGAATGATCACATTCATTCTTAGATATGAAATGTACCTGAATCTCCACTCATTGATATTTAAAGATAGAGTGTTAAGATTTGGTTATTAAAACATGCATTTTGAAAAAGCAGTTTGACTGCTGGCATGAATGAGGGATTTTCAGCAAAGAATTCAATATATAAAATCAGTTTATTCTACTAAGCACGTATGATACTTAGGGCAAGTCTCTAAATCACTTAGTGGTTCAATTTCACATTTAAAGATCAGAATATTAGGGACTGTATTTCAAATGTGCTTTTCCCTTAAATGGCTTATACATGATATGCATGATTATCTTTGAATCATGGAGGAGGAAGGAACGTCATGACTCTCTATAAATCGGGAAATGAGACATACTCAGGGCAGCTTATCACACAGCTCATTAATGAAAAATTTCTCCCATGCCATATTCTCAGCTCAACTAAAATATGTCAATTGACTTTCAGTCTGGATTTCTTTTCATTAAATCATTTCCATCAAGGAAAATAAGAAGCACAAAAGCAGGAATTGTCCCTCAGGTAATCAATATTGGCCCTTTCACTGTATTAAATATTCCAAGATGAAAAACATTTCAATATTTCTATATTTTTGGCCAATGAATATTACCACTTCTAGCAGGAGTGACGTGTAGGCTTTTTTTTTTTTTTATGTGCATCCCTCTTCTACATCAAAACAGATTTAAAATTAAAAAAAAAAACCTCTGACTTTTAGTAAAGGCAGGCCTACAATTAGACTACCAAATTCTACAGTCACATAGAAGAAATGCCTAAAAATCTTTATTCTTGGGAACTCCATCATAACCATTTTTAAACATTCTAAAACTATATAAGATTCTTTCAATGCTAAGGGTGCATATGCTATCTCATACTTCTTGTTTCCAGCCAATCCCTGTGCACTGACATGGCTAGTTATCATAAACTTCACTTTTTGCAAGTCTTCCACTCCAAAATTGTCCACAAATTCAGTGGCCTTACTCATTCTAACAGAGGTATGTCTTGCATCTAATGTTCAGTTGTCTCTCTCTTCAGTTCTGCCTCTGTGGTCTAAACAACCTTATTTTTCTCCTCAAGCAGCATCCTAAATTGCCTCCCTTAGGTCCCTCTTGTCTGCTCAATACAATGCACCTGGAGTAATAGTTACAAACATAAATCAGATCATGTATTTCCCCTGCTGAAAACTATTCCATGACTTTCCATTACACATATAAGAAAATTCAAAGCCCTCGGCATGGGCACAGGACTATACACTATGACCCTTGCCTGCCTCTTTCACTTACTCCCTTACCACTCTCTGCTGATACCCCATGAATCAACAACACTGACCACTCTTCTGTTCTTCTAATGCCCCACTATTAATTATGCCTTTATAGCTTTTGAATTTAATGTTCATTCTTCCTGAAATGCTAGGCCTCAGATGTCAAGTGTGGCTCCTTTACATCATTCAGTACAAGGTATCTAACTTTCATTTCCATCATCCCAGTGATTTTTTCACTATATCTACTAATTGTAGTATCTGTTGGCACTAATAATTAAGGAAAATTAATTTTGCCTCTCATTTATTCTCTTACCTTTTAAAATCCTCATTACTTCTGCCTCTTATCATTAGAACATAAGCTTCTGAGAGCCAGTTTTCTGGATTGCTAGAATCTGGAAAAATGTCAAGCACAGCAGCCTCTTGATAAATGTTTGATGAATGAATATATATTGAATTTATAAATAAATGTCAGGCATAGAGCACGTGATAAAAATCTGCCCCTCTGCTGTTGCTGTTCCTTCATGCTGTCACTTAGTGTCACTGGAGAAGACCAGAAAGGTAAACCAAGGTAATTATGACTAAGGCAAATGACCAAAAATACCAGCAAACCTTACAAAGGGAGAGCAAGGCATATATGGGCTGCTGACGTTGTAGGTGAAACAGTGTTCTCACTACTCATTGAAGATGCTGAAAAGTCATCTGGTACCAGGCTATGTGACTGAAAGATTGGATTTGTACTGTGTGGGCATGCATTAGCCAGTTTTCACTATGCATTTTTTTTAATTTCATTTTTTATTTCAATAAGTTTGGGAAAACAGGTGGTATTTGGTTACATGAATAAGTTCTTTAGTGGTGACTTCTGATATTTTGGTGCATCCACCAGACAAGCAGTGTACACTGTACCAAATGTGTAGTCTTTTATCCCTCACCCAACTTCCACCCTTTCCCCTGAATCCCCCAAGTCCACTGTATCCTTCCTTTTTTTTTTTTGAGACGGAGTCTCGCTCTGTCACCCAGGCTGGAGTGCAGTGGCGCAATCTCGGCTCACTGCAAGCTCCGCCTCCCGGGTTCACGCCATTGTCCTGCCTCAGCCTCCTGAGTAGCTGGGACTACAGGCGCCCGCCACCACGCTGGGCTAATTTTTTGTATTTTCAGTAGAGACGGGGTTTCACCGTGGTCTCGATTTCCTGACCTCGTGATCCGCCCGCCTCGGCCTCCCAAAGTGCTGGGATTACAAGCGTGAGCCACCGCGCCCGGCCCAACTGTATCATTCTTATGTCTCCTGTCTAAATAGAGCTTCACCACAAAGGTCTACTTTGACAGGCTCTCTGAAGCATAATATTGTTCCACTTTACTCATATTTCAAGCATTCCGTGTGCTTGAGTGAGCATATTATTTAAAAGGAAGCATTTGATTCTTCTGCCGAGTTTTTTGTAATGGATGTGGCTGACTTCAGAACCCCTCTCTCCCATTCCTGCATCTCCAGCAAACAATATCCTCACTATTTGACTTTCTGGCTTAACTTTTATTGTGTTTTGTTAATATAAATATTGGTCTAAGCCCTTAGAAAAAACAAACCACAGTAATAGGAACAATAGCAGTAATAAGAAGAACTAATATTTATTGTTTAATATGTGTAGGGCGCTAGGTTAAATGCTAAATAAACATTATGAAGTAAGTGATATTATTGTCCCAATTTTATAGATGGAGAAACTCTTCTTATTTTGCTTAAGCATTTCCTTCAAGAAATTGTACTCATGCCATGATTTCTATCATCCTTACACACAGATGGCTCATATTTTCTATCAGCTTCAGTCCTATGCATCCAACTACTATCTTGATATCTATTAAAAATCTCAAAGGGAACTCAAACCATCTCTTCCAGAGTTCCCTATTGCAGGAAATGGCACCACCCACTTGTCTAGTCATTCTCAACACACTATTCTCACACCTTAATATATGCAATCCACCATCTCTTCCCTGTTATACTTCTATGTATTTCTTCATTTGATCCCTCATATCCCATCTAGCATAAGCCGGCATCATTTTTATCAGCTATACTATCTAACTCTGAACTGTTCTACTGATAGACACTATCTCCACCTCCACTCCAGCTGGTCTCTGCACATCAGCCAGTGTAATTTTTTTAATGCAAATTACCATGTTATCTTTCTGTCTTAGAACTTTTAAATGTTTTTATTGCTCTTGAAATAAAAGAAAAACTCTCTTAATGTTGCCCAAAGGCTCTATAAGACCTACTTCTCTCTCTAGCATTGTCTATCTAATGGCTTCACTCTCTGTACTTCAGCCACACTGGGCTTCTTCATATTTAGCATGTGATATGGTTTAGATTTGTTTCCTCACCCAAATCTCAATTCGAAATATGATCCCCAGTGTTGGAGAAGGGGTCTGCTTGGAGGTGATTGAATCATGGGGCAGAATTCCTTCTGGCTGTTCTCATGATGGTGAATGAGTTCTCATGAGATCTGGTTGTTTAAAAGTGTGTGGCACCTCCCCCTTCACCCTCTTCCTCCTTCTCCAGCCATGATTGTAAATTTCCGCTTCACCTTCTGCCGTTTCCTGAAGCCTTTCCTGCCGCGCTTCCTGTACAGCCTGCAGAACTATAAGTCAATGAAAACATATTTTCTTTATAAATTACCCAGTCTCAGGTAGCTCTTTATAGCAATGGGAGAATGGACTAATACAGCATGTCTCCATGTAACCAAAGAAACTTTACTTAAGCTATTTTCTTTTCTTGGAACGCTATTTCCTTGCCCTTTTCTAATTTTACAATTGCTGTTTTATTATTTGATTAATGTCTATCATTCTCCATTCTTGGTCTTCATTGTGAAAAATTCAAAACAATGCATACATTTTTAAAATACATAACAGCTGGAGACTGACATGATAAAAGAGCATGAGAAACTATTTCATTGATGTCCCCTAAGGAACCATAGCATCTGCTGTACCATGGTCTTGTGAAGCCACTCCCTTCGAATTTATAATCAATAAGTTGTGTTGGAAGTAATGCTCTCAAGCTTTGAGCATAAGATGTAAGAAAGAAAGCCTAGCAACCTTTTTCCTTTTTGGGAAGCCATTCTCCATATAAGAAATCTAATTATCCTGAGGCTACCATTATGTGAATTTAATCTAGCCCCATGGAGAGTTTAGGTAGAGAAAAACTACAGCTTCTGACAGTACAGCCCTAGTAGAGCTCCTATCCATCAGCCAGCACAATTCAGCAAACACCTGAGTGGGGTCATTTTAGAAGTGGATCTTACAGCTCCATTTGAGCTTCTATTGATGACATCACAAGGAGCACAGAAAAAGTATCTCTTCCAAATGCCGCTCAAATTAGAGAACTGGGTGCAGATAAATGTTTGTTGTTTTAAGATACTAAATTTTGGAGTGGGTATTATGTAATAATAGATTAGCAAAACAAAGAAAGAGCATCATGAGCTGAAAGCCCAAAAGGTATATTCTGAAGTTGAAGTGGGTAGGGGAGCAGGAGTCAAAAGCTAGCCTGAACAACATGGGGAGTCACTTTTTAGCAGATTGGTTTGGAAGAAGAAGAGACCTTGAAACATTAACAAAACTGGTAAGAGAATTGAATGAGTGAAAAGGGAAAAGAATATTTTAAAACAAGTTTTCTGAACATTAGTGATACATAGCCCTTTGGAAAATTTTCTAAAGAAGATGCAAAAAAGGGTTAAAATGTTTTCATCCATATTGATCACATGGAAATATCCATGGTGATATACCATTGCTAAGAGTACTATAAAAAAGATAGACACAGAGTTTAGAATCAGCATTTAATGCTGATTATGCGCACATTTTATAGTGTTTTTTAAAATTAATTTATTCAAATGGAATAAATTAAAATCCAAGATCTAAAAATATTGGTTTACATTGAAATAGTAAAGTTAAAATGTGAAATAATTATAAATGGCTATGGATCTCAGATCATAAGAATTGTGCACAGAATGTAACTTTATTTTCTGCATCTGAAATTAAATTTCTGTTATGAGCCCCTTTTCCTCAGGATGGGAGAACTAGAACACTTAAAGTTCAGGATCTTCTTCCACCCCCTATGCTGGGTTATGTCAGAGTTCCTTAGTAAATTATACAATGTCAATTTCTAGGAATTGAAGGCAGTTGGTCTTTGTACTTTTCTATCTTTCTTGTTCCTCACTGGACTTTGGATTTCATTCCCTGGAGGTGTATGCTAAGTAACTGTGCTGTGGATAAAAGTCCTCCTCTTGTCTTACAGTTATCTATAACACATGTGTATTCTTTCAGAAACAGGCAATATACTCTGTTGTGCCCTATGACACTCTGAAGCACATGAAGCCTTTAGACGACTGTTTAAAGGCTTTTATCCAGACATAGTAGGCAAACATTTCTTCCAAATTTTATCGTCCTGACTATGTAAAAACGATGAGGGATTTTCAGCTTCCACTGTGCTCCTCTGAGGCTAGGTTATGCGAGTCCTCTCTGATACGTGTTTGCCAAACCGTCTGAACTTTCTAGTACCCACCATATTAAAACTCTATCTTGACAAGGCATAAACAAGGCACAAGAACTCTTTATGGAGACTCAGCCATTTACACGTCTTCCCTTTTGTCTTCCGTATTCTAGTCCTTATTCTTTGCCCAGTCAAGAGAACTCTATCTAGCCTCGATTGTAGTAATGTGATATTTCATATGTTTTTGAAAATATTTTATTTGTAACACAAATTTTACGTGCTCTTTCAGGTCTTACTTTTTTTTCTTTTCTTTTCTTTTTTTTTTTTTAAGACAGAGTCTTGCTCTGTCGCCCATGCTGGAGTGCAGTGGCGCAATCTCGGCTCACTGCAAGCTCCACCTCCCGGGTTCAAGCCAATCTCCTGCCTCAGCCTCCTGCACGCCACCACGCCTGGCTAATTTTTTGCATTTTTAGTAGAGACGGGGTTTCACCATGTTAGCCAGGATGGTCTTGATCTCCTGACCTCGTGATCCGCCCACCTGGGCCTCCCAAAGTGCTGGGATTACAGGCGTGAGCCACTGCGCTTGGCCCAGAGCTTACATTTTTGAAACTAAAAATCAGATTCCTGTAACATAGAAGCTTTGGGTGGGTAGGAGGAAGGGCAAAGAGGAGAAACAAAATCCTAGAGAACACAACTGTCAGTTGATAGTCTATTATTATCAGACATAATACTTTATGGACTTGTCCATCCACTCATGATAGGGTTTAAATGCCTTAGTGCTCTTCTTCTGGCTAAAATTTGTTCTCTGTAAAGGGTATGAGATATAAGCCACTGAAAATAATCTTATTAATAAAGATGGATACTGACGGTTTATGTATTTATGCCTACCATTCCATTTTTTGAACGCTAAGGATGTGGGAGTTATTTATATCCTACTGCTCAAGGTCATCGCCAACGTATGATTGCAAAAATTCAAAAAATTGCAACCTAAGGCATAAATGGGTTAAAGAAAGACGTTTGATATTGGTATATAAAGAATCTGTCTATCAAAGAGGTACTGTCTCCTAACTCAGATAAAATAGCCTTCAAATTCATATGCTGCCATTTTATTAGCTGTGTAACTTTGAGCACATCGTATAAACTCTCTGAGCTCATTGGCTTCTCTGCAAAGAAAAGGGCTGGGGAGGAATAATCACACTAAACTTCTCAGCACTGTTGAAGGGATAAATACAAAATATATCAGGAAAATTTATCACAGAGATATTAGCATAGTAAGCTTCCAATGGATATTAACCATTGTGCCTATTTCATCAAGAAAGGATATGAAGGCACCTCACAAAGAGTTTTCATTTACGGGATGTGTAGATTGCCTCTCCAGAACGCTGGTAGGCAGGGGTAGAGCTAGTCTCCTCTCTATCACACTGGAATGCAGCCACTTATGGATGGAATCATGGTATGCCTCTTATTTTTTCTACCCTTATGGGAGAGAACAAAACAGCATTTCCAATTAAAGCACACCAGGCATGTTATAAACCAAATGTAATCACCGAAGTTGGAACTATATCAGGAAACTCAGAAAAGAGAGAGAAAAAAGATGCAAGATTACGTTATTGAGGAACTCTACAGTACAGCAGACATTAATTTAATTTATTTCAATTCAGTTAAAAATTAATGTTTACCTATTGCATACTAATCACCTTGATATATTCTATATTATATAAAGAATAGAAGAAAACATGCATCCTGTGAAAAGGACTTGCAGTCTTTTGGGGATAATAATGCATATTCATATAACTACCAAGTAATACTAAAAGTGTCAAATAATACTGGTATCAATAAGTAGTTTCATGGAACACTTACTATATACAAAGTACTATTATAAGCCTTTTGCTTTCATAATTTAAATTTCAGAAAATGCCTATGATCAAGGAACAATTTGTTTTTCTCTTTTTTTTTTTTTTTTGAGACAGTCTCGCTCTGTCACCCAGGCTGGAGTGCAGTGGCGCGATCTCGGCTCACTGCAAGCTCCGCCTCCCGGGTTCACGCCATTCTCCTGCCTCAGCCTCTCCGAGTAGCTGGGACTACAGGCGCCCGCCACCACGCCGGGCTAATTTTTTGTATTTTTAGTAGAGACGGGGTTTCACCGTGGTCTCGATCTCCTGACCTCGTGATCCGCCCGCCTCGGCCTCCCAAAACAATTTGTTTTTCTCATTTTGCATATAAGAAAACTGAGGCGTCAAATACTTGAGTAATTAGCTAGGGTTCATATGGATATATTAAATGGGAAAACTGAGATTTGAGCAGAAGCATTCTGGTCCCAGAGCATTTTGTCTTCACGAATGTACTGTGCTGCTGATTTTCTAATTTATCTACACAAAAACTAAAAGCAAATATATAATAAATGTTACACGTTTATAACATGTAATACAGAGAAAGAAAAGTTCCCATCCATATGGGAGTTGGAAGAAGGGCATTGAAATATATTTCCATTCAAGGAAGAATTTCAAAGAAGGATATGAAGAGAAGTTAAAAATCTCAGTCAGAGTATTTTAAGTAGGAGAGAGACCAGATGAGCAAGGTAATGGAAGGCAGGAAGTATAGGCCGTGTCAGAAGAAAAATGGAATTTCTACTTTAGGAAGAGTCTAAGTTAAATAGGACATAGTAGGAAAGGATTGTGCAGATAAATGGGAGCCATAAAAGATCCATGTCTGAAGATCTGTTTTCTATGGCTAATGGGGGGTGTATTGCAGACTGAAACATAGACATGTCAAATGCAGAATGAAGATAATTTCCTAAACCTTTACTTTCTTACACCCTACCTATTATTTATTCTCTTAGACAAGGTGATTATTTAAACAAGTAACAATAACACATTTTTAAAAAGTGGAACTCCTTCTTCACATGAAATATTTTGTAGAAATATCATGAAACTATAAATAAAGGGAGAACTACCCTATTTGAAAGAGTTAGTGGGAGAAGGAGGCATAAATCCACCCATCTGATACTCTTCCTTCTGATGTTTCTTCTCTGAGTTCTGGGGCTTTGATGAACACATCTGAGAAGTATCCTAATTAACCTGTGGACAGGATGCCACAAAAAAGCTTCTAAAAATATAATAATCTTATTAAGTTTATCCTTTTCTTTATAGATTTTTCTTTTTCTTTCTTTCATCCCTTCCATTTCATCTAATTATATTCAGTTTTATTTTTTTTTTTTAATTTTGCCTTTTAACTGGTTACTGTAGCCTATGTCCATGTAATTATAATAATAGGCAAAAAGTATTTGGGAAAGTTCCCGACCCATTGGCCCCTTGGTGTTAGCTGTTGCTGCACATTGTTAAATGCTACTGGCATTAAATTAGAAAAGATACCTCTCCTATAATCTGCTCAGTTCTTTCAGTGTAAAAGTGCCATATCGGCACCAATATTTACCAAATTACAGAGGAGCCAATGATGTCAGTCAAGCTTAAAAGATCCGATTCCCCTTAGATCAGATTTGTATAGACAGAATGGACTTGTCCCATTAAATTAGAGCTTTTGGAACTGATTTTATTTGGCTACTCCATGTAAAACTGGCATTAATAACATTTATTCATTCATTAAACTTACATTTGCTAGGGCTTCACCTTGGATAAGATTTTGTGCAAGACACCAGAGAATGATGACATATTTTAGGTGTCTCCTGACCTCCAGAATATCATCTTGGAAAGCTTATCTATGTTATATTCATAATGGAGGAAAAAAAATCACCATACTCCAAAATCAGCCAGTATTGCTAACTGCAGCAGTTTTAAAGATCTGGATAGATTGCATATTCTTGATATAGCAGCAGCAATTCATACCTATTTTGAAGATAGACCATGGTAAGCTACTCTGACAGGTTTCCTTCATTTGGTTTGTTTTTCTAGCATGCATAAAAATGTGGCCTGAATACTGACTTATCTAAGAATGATGCTGTAAAAAATACCTGCAATTTCTAAACAATTTATAATGACTACACTTCTGTATAACCATTAAGCACTGTTAATATTAAGTACTTTTTGTAGAATCATTCAACATTATTGTAAATATTTAGACATCAAAGAAAGAGTATAAAGTCAGTAAACTGACTTTTCACATTTTTCAATCAGAAAATAATTTCCCAACCTCTGTATTCTGCAGCAGAGGATCCAATTTAAAGAATCATCATAGTCTTTGAACCAAGATGAGTGGGTAATTAGAACATTCACGTTTTCTAAGACAGAAAAGAACTAGTCTGCACAACGAAATTACATAATCATGTTATCTTTGAGAAGGATAACAGGTTGTTTTTAAAAGGATTGTTGTCATTCCAAATAGCTACTGAGATTGATTCAAGTAAGAGCTTCCTAGTGTTATAAAATCAGAATGCAGAATGGAATACACCCTCATAATTGCACCAATAAGGATATATCATTGGTCACTTCAAATATGAGAGTATGTTTATTCTTATTAATACAGTAAAAATTCCAGTATATCTGATGAATAACCATATTAATTAACCTTTTCTCTATTTTCTTATTGCTTTGTATCTCTTACTTTGAATGAAGAAAATAGAACTCACTTATTCCCCCACCATTCTGATGAACCACACAATGCTTTCACCAGAACTGTTCTATAAAAACTTGATTTTTTTTTAACTCAATTACCAAACAATGGAGCTGAATCCTATATGTTAGTGATTTAGTACATTTGGGCTGCTATAACAAAATACACCAAATTGGTTAGCTTTTAAATATCAGCAATTTACCTCTCACAGTTCCAGAGGCTGGAAGTTTAAGATCAGAGTGTCAGCAGGATTCAGTTCTAGTGAGGTCTGTTTCCTGGTTCATAGATGGCACCGTCTCACCATCTCCTCATATGGCAGAAGGGGAAAAGAAACTCCCTCTGGACTCTTTTTTTTTTTTTTTTTTTTTTTTTTTGAGATGGAGTTTCGCTCTTGTTGCCCAGGCTGGAGGTCACCGCAACCTCCGTCTCCCAGGTTCAAGTGATTCTCCTGCCTCATACTCTGGAGTAGCTGGGATTACAGGCATGCACCACCACGCCCAACTAATTTTGTATTTTTAGTAGAGATGGGGTTTCTCCAAGTTGGTCAGGCTGGTCTCACATGCACCACCACGCCCAACTAATTTTGTATTTTTAGTAGAGATGGGGTTTCTCCATGTTGGTCAGGCTGGTCTCGAACTCTCAACCTCAGGTGATCCACCCGCCTTGACCTCCCAAATTGCTGTGATTACAGGCATGAGCCACCATGCCCTGCCTTGGACTCTTTACAAGGGCACTAGTAGCAGTAATGAGGTCGCAGACCTCATGATCTAATCCCCTCCTAAAGGCCCTACCTTGGCCGAGCGTGGTGGCTCATGCCTGTAATCCCCGCACTTTGGGAGGCCGATGTGGGTGGATCACCTGAAGTCAGGAGTTTGAGACCAGCCTAGCCAACATGATGAAACCCCGTCTCTACTAAAAAATATAAAAATTGGCCAGGCGTTGTGGCGGACGCCTGTAATCCCAGCTACTTGGGAGGCTGAGGCAGAGAATTGCTTGAACCCAGAAGGCGGAAAGGTTGTGGTGAGCTGAGATCATGCCACTGCACTCCAGCCTGGGTGACAGAGCAAGACTCTGTCAAAAAAAAAAAAAAAAAATAGGAAGGAAGGAAGGAAGGAACGAACGAACAGAGGGAGGGAGGGAAGGAAAAAGGCCCTACCTCTTATACTATTGGGCTGGGGATTAGGTTTCAACATATGAATTGGAAGGAGACATAAACATTCTAACAGTGGTGGTAAGGAATGAAAAAAGCACTGGACATTATTAATCCAATCTGTTAAGATAAATGATTATATCAAATATCTATGAGTCTGCAGGTCACTATGACAACTGAAATCTTGGATCAACCCACAAATTGGCCCTGCTAGTTAAGAGACAGGTTCAATGAACATATTATTGTTCAGTGGTCCTTTTCCTCTTAGATGGTAGACATAAACAATATATTGTGTGTGGCATTGGCTTGAATAAAAGATGCCAGTAGCCTCTTTCAGAGTAATTTCCCATAGAAAATGTACTGTATAAAACAAAAACAGATGTTGCCCGCCGGGCCTGTCACATATTGCTGTTTCCTTCTTGGCTTCATTGCCAGGATTTTCTACTGGTATCTTTTGCCTATATTTCAAAGTTCTCTAAAGTAGTTAACATTTAATATGGCGTTTCTAGAAAAGTTTTAACAATGTCTTTGGATTTATTTTGCACAAACAAGTGTGGATGATTTAGAATAATTAAGTTCATGTTCTGATTCTGCCTTTTTTCTAATTCTGTGGTCTTGGGCAAATCAGTTACACATTCAGATTTGCCTTCTTTGATTTCCTCTCTTTCTTTTCCTTTCTTTCTTTTTCTTTATTTTCTTTCTCTGTCTTTATTTTCTTTCCCTTCCTTCCTTCCTTCCTTTCTTTCTCTTTCTTTCTTCCTTCCTTCCTTTCCCTTCCTTCCTTCCTTCCTTCCTTCCTTCCTTCCTTCCTTCCTTCCTTCCTTCCTTTTTCTTTCTTTCTTCTGCACAGCATAGAAAACAACAAGACAGTGGAAAGGGAGCCTGTGGAATGGGAAAAATATTTGCAAACTATGTATCAGATAAGGGCTTAATTTCCAAAATACACACATGCCTCTCTATTTACAATGGGGTTATGTCTCAATAAACCCATCGTAATTTGAAAATATGATGTTGAAAATGCATTTAACACTTCTAACCTATCGAACATCATAGTAGCCTAGCCTATGTTAAACATGCTCAGAACATTTGCGTTAACCTACCATTGGGCAAAATTATCCAGCACAAATCCCATTTTATAATGAAGTGTTGAATACCTCATTTGTTAAATACTGTAGTGAAAGTGAAAAACAGAATGGCTATATGAATACGTGAAGTATGTTTTCTACCGAGTACGTATCTGATGCCAGGGCAGCACTTTCTCATTCCTCCCATTCTCTAACTTCAGCCCTCATAATAGTGCTACTCGTCCCTACCCAGAACCTGAGAAAACAAGCTTGAGGATGGCCAATCTAAGATGTAGGAACATGAGTGTCAGTTGGGGGCTTTCTGCCATCAACAAGAGGATCTTCACCTGGGTAGCCTGAGAGTGGAAAACCAATCTCTTGCGCCATTTTGAGTGCCCTGGGAAGGTGAGTTGAGTAAAAATAGCTACTTCTGAATTTTGACTCCAAAATGGATCTCTGTACTTCTTTAGAATATGTTATTTGACCTGGAAATATTAAACTTAAACCTTCATTTTGTAGATTCCATTCAGTTCTTGACAGGCTAACATTAATAACAATTGGTTGTCATCAAAGGAATAGATTCTGGAATTGGCATTATAAAATTTTGGAGATACATTTGATGAATTATATTTTATGTTCTTTTGTGTTTAAGACAGTGTAAATTATCTGATTGTAGAGCTCCCTGAAACTCTGAAAATCAGGCTAAGCTCCATCTTCATCATTTTCCCCTGTGACTTCAAGAGGTTCAGACCTCTTAGTCCTGGTAATAGCACATGGTTACAATTTAGTCCATGGTAAAAAGGTTATTATAACTTTTTTCTCAATGAAACATTTTATTTTCATTCCAACTTTTTAATACAATTAGCTTTTTAAAGAGTTGTTCTGAAAAGGGAATTACGCCAAAATCTGTAGAAAACATTTCAACTTATAAACAAAATATGGTGATTACAAGATGAATATTTAAATGAATAAAAATTATACAATAGATATAAAATAATTTAACAACATTTACACAAGGGGAAAAGAAAAAGTCCTGGCCTATTGGAGGTGTTTAATATGAGCCAGGAATTCTGCTAGGCACTTTGTGTATGTTTTACCTTAGTCATTTTATGTCTGAATGAATGCTAAGTAATCTCAGCACCATATTACGGATATGGAAACAAAACTGTAAGGTGAAGCAAATGATAGATTGTAAAGCTAGAATTCAAACTTAGAATTGTCTTGCTTTAAATACATTGTTCTTTACATCAATATAATTCACTTGTTAAGAAAGTTTAAATATGAGCAATAATATATCTTAACACTAAACTCAGTAAACAGATTAAACAATCACATCCCTTTATAAAACAAAGCTTGACATTACTTCTAATATCTTATTTTTTCAACTTTTATGTTAGATTCAGGTGACACATGTGCAGGTTTGTTACAGGTAAATTATGGGTTGGTGAGTTTTGGTGTACAAATGATCCCATCACCAAGGTAGTGAGCATAGTATCTGACAGGTAATTTTTCACCCTGTCGCCCTCACCATCACCCCCTTTAGGAGTTCCCATTATCTGTTGTTCCAATCTTTATGTCCATGTGTATTCAATGTTTCGCTACCACTTATAAGTGAGAATATGCAGTATTTGGTTTTCTGTTCCTGCATTAATTTGCTTGGGATAATGGCCTCCAGCTGAATCCATGTTGCTGCAAAGGACATAATTTTGTTCTTTTCTATGGCTGAATAGTATTTCATGGTGTATATGTATCAAATTTTCCATATCCAGTTAACTGTCAATTTGCAACTAGGGTGATTCCATGTCTTTGTTATTATGAATAGTGCTACAATGAGTAATGAGTGCATGTGTCTTTTTTGTAGAACAATTTTTTATTATTATCATTTGAGTATATATGCAGTAATGGGATTGCTGGGTCAAAATGGTAGTCCTATTTTAAGTTCTTAGAACTGCTTTCCACAGTGGCTGAACTAAATTACTTTTCCACCAACCACGTATGAGTGTTTCCTTTTCTCCATAGCCTCAACAGCATCTGTTATTTTTTGTCATTTTTAATAATAGAAATTCTGACTGCTGTGAGATGGTTTCTTATTGTGGTTTTAATTTGCATTTCTCTAATGACGGGTGATATTGAGTATTTTTTACTTATTTGTGGGCCATAGATATGTCTTCATTTGAGAAGTGTCTGTACATGGCTTTTGCCCATTTTTAATGAGGTTATTATTATTTTTCTGCTTGTTGAATTGTTTCAGTTTCTCATAGAGTCTGAATATTAGACCTTTGTTGAAGGCATAGTTTGCAAATATCTTCTCCCATTTTGCAGGTTTTCTGTTTACTCTGTTGATACTTTCTTTTGCTGTGCAAAAGCTCTTTAGTTTAATTAGGTCTTACTTGTGAATTTTTGTTTTGTTGCAATTGCTTTTGAGGACTTTAGTCATAAATTATTTGCAAAGGCCAATAACCAGAATGGTGTTTCCTAGGTTTTCTTCTAGGATTATGATAGTTTCAGGTCATACCTTTAAGTCTTTAAACCATCTTGAGTTAATTTTTGTATATAGGTCCTGTTTTATTCTTCTGCATATGGCTAGCCATTTATCCCAACATCATTTATTGAATAAGAATTCTTTTCCCCATTGCTTGTTGTGGTTGACTTTGTTGAAGATCAGATGGTTGTAGATGTGCAGCTTTATTTCTGGGTTCTCTATATTCTGTTGCACTGGTCTATATATCTGTTTTTGTACTAGTACCATGCTTTTTTGGTTACTGTAGCCTTACAGTATATTCTGAAGTCTGGTAGTGTGATGCCTCCAGCTTTGTTCTTTTTTGCTAAAGATTTATTTGGCTATTTGAGCACTTTTTTGGTTACATATGAATTTTAGAATAGTTTTTTTCTAATTCTGTGAAAAATGAAATTGATAATTACATAGCAATTGCATTGAATCTTTGTAGACTGTAGACTGCTTTGGGCATTATGGCCACTTTAATGATACTGATTCTTCTAGACAATAAGCATGTGATGTTTTTCCATTTGTTTGTATCATCTGTGATTTCTTTCAGCAGTGTTTTGTGGTTCTCCTTGTAGAGGTATTTTACCTCTTTGTTAGCTATATTACAAGGCATTTTACAGTTTTTGTGGCTATTGTAAATGGGATTATATCCTTGATTTGTCTCTCAGTTTGAATGTTATTGGTGCATAGAAATGCTACTGATTTTTGTGCATTGATTTTATATGCTGAAACTTTACTAAAGTCATTTGTCACCCTAGCAGCCTTTTGTTGGAGTCTTCAGGGTTTTTAGGTATAGAATCATAACATCAATGAAGGGAGATAATTTGGCTTCTTCTATTACTATTTGGATACATTTTATTGCTTTCTCTTGCCTAATTGCTCTGGCTAGGACTTCCAGTACTATGCTGAATAGGAGTGGTGAGAGTGGACATCCTTGTCTTGTTCACATTCTTAATGGGAATGCTTCCAGCTTTTGTCTGTATGTTCTAATGTTGGCTGTGGGTTTGTCATAGGTATCTCTTATTATTTTGAGGTATATTGCTTTGGTGTCTAGTTTTCTCAGGGTTTTTAATCACTAAAGGATGCTGGGTTTTATCAAAAGCTTTTTCTGCATCTAATGAAATGATCATATGGTTTTTGTTTTTAATTCTGTTTATGTGACAAATCACATTTATTGATTTCTGTATGTTGAACCAGTCCTGCATCCCAAGAATAAAGCCTACTTGATCATGGTGAGTTTCCTTTATCATAGTGAATTAACTTTTGATATGCTACTGGATTTGGTGTGCTAGCATTGTGTTAACGATTTTTGCATTTTTGTTCATCAGGGGAATTGACCGGCAGTTTTGTTGTTGTTGTGTCTTTGCCAGGTTTTGGTATCAGAGTGATGCTGGCTTTGTAGAATTATGTAGGGAGGAGTCACTCCTCCCCTATTTTTGGAATAGGTTTAGTAGGATTTATACCAGCTTTTCTTTGTAGATCTCATTGAATCCGGCTGTGAATCCATCTGCTCCAAAGCTCTTTTTGGTTAGTAAGTTTTTTATTACTGATTCAGTTTCAGAGTTCAATATTCATCTGTTCAGAGTTTTGATTTCTTCCTGGACTTAGTCTTGGGAGGTTGTGTGTTTCCAGGAATTTATCTATTTCCTCTAGATTTTCTAGTTTGTGTGCATAGAGGTGTTCATAATTGTCTCTGAGGATCTTTTGTATTTATGTGAGATCAGTTCTAATGTCACCTTTGTCATTTCTGACTACATTTATTTGGATCTTTTCTCTTTTTTTGTTAATCTAGCTAGTGATCTATAAATCTTGTTGATTTTTTTCAAAGAACCAGCTCTTCATTTTGTTGATCCTTTGTATGGATTTTTGGATCTCAATTTCATTCAATTCTTCTCTGATTTTATTTATTTCTTTTATCCTGCTAGCTTTGGGGTTAGTTTGATCTTGTGCTTTTAATTCCTATAGGTGGAATGTTAGATTGTTAATTTGAGATTGTTTAACTTTTTGGTATAAGTGCTTAGCACTATAAACACTGCTTTAGCTGCCCAGAAATTTTGGTATGTGTGTCTCTGTTTTCATTTATTTAAGATAATTTTTAAATCCTGCCTTTATTTTGTTTTTTACCCAAATGTCTTTCAGGAGCGAGTTGTTTAATTTTCATGTAATGTTGTGGTTTTAGGTGATGTTCTTGGTATTGACTTGTATTCTTATTCCACTATGGTCCAAAAGTATGGTTTGTATGGTTTTGACTTTTCTGACAGACATGTTTTATGACTGAGCATGTAGTCAGTCTTAGATTATGATCTGTGTGCAGTTGAGAAGAATTGATATTCTATGGTTGATGGGTGGAGTGTTCTGTAAATGTCTATTAGGTTCAATTGGTCAAAAGTCAAATGTAAGCCCAGAATTTCTTTGTTAGTTTTCTGCCTTGGTCTCTCTAACACTGTCAGTGGCATGTGGAAGTACCCTACTGTTATTGTGTTGCTGTTTAAGACTTTTTGCAGGTCTAGAAGTACCTGTTTTATGAATCTGTGTGTTCCAATGCTGGGTGTGTATATAAGATAGTTAAGTCATATGTTGGATTGAACCCTGTATTATTTTTTTAGTGCCCTTCTTTGTCCTTTTTTTTTTTTTACTGTTGTTGGTTTAAAGTCGATTTTACCTGATATATAAATAAAGACCCTTGCTCTTTTTTGTTTTTAGTTCGTGTGATAGATGTTTTTCCAATCCCTTGCCTTGAGTCTATGGTGTTCTTACTGTGAGGTGGGTCTTTTGAAATAGTAGATAGATGAGTTTTGTTTTTTTTTTTAAATCCAACTTGCCACTCTTCCCCTTGAAGTAGGTCATTAAAACCATTTAAATTCAAGATTAACATTGATATGGGGGGTTTTGATTCTATCATAAAGTTGTCAGCTTGTGTTTTGTAGTTTCTATTGTGTAGTTGCTTTAAAGTGTCTGTGGGCTATGTACTTAGGTGTGGTTTTGTGGGGGCAGATATTGCTCATCTCCATGTTTAGAACTCCCTTAAAGAACACTTGTAAGGCTGGTCTAGTGGCAATGAATTCCCTTAGTGATTGCTTGTCTGCGAAAGACTTTATTTCTCCTTCACTTATGAAGCTTAGTTTGGCAGGGTTTGAAATTCTTGATTAGAATTTCTTTTCTTTGAGAATGCTGAAACTAGGACCCCAGTCTCTTCTGGCTTTTATGGTTTCTGCTGAGAAGTCCACTGTTAGTCTGGGGTTACCTTTGTAAGTAATCAGGCATTTTTTCTAGTTGCCTTTATCTAGTATCTTATTGATGATAAAATTGTATTTGTTCTTGGCCATATAGGGATGTTATTCTAACAACTACTAAATCCTGACTCCAAAATGTATCTCTGTATTTTAGAATATGTCATTTGAAATAGAAATGTTAGATTTCTATCTTGTTACCAATAGGAACTATGTGACTCTGGCACTGATCTGTCATTTATCTACTTCTGACTTGAAATTTCCTTACAAAAATTTCCATAAGTAGAAAATTTAAGTAGGTATGTTCATAGATATTTTTCCTCCCTTGAGTAACATAGTTTTATAATAGTAGACAACATGCTGGGATAGCGGGTTTCAGGGACTGATTGTCCAAAATTAACACAAAAAGTTTATGTGGTAAAGTAATATGTTGAAATTTTTAGGCCATATGTCAAAGATGAGAATTTTACCAGAGAATTTATATTGTTTATGGAACTGAGAATTTAGGATAACAACTTTTATATTATGTTCATTTATTAATAGACTATCCATAAAATTTCCTGCTATTAAACATGCCTTTTAAAACAAATTTTATTTAACTGTATTTTTATGATTTTAATAAACTTTATCCCATTTGTCTCTGATATAAGCATTTACATACAGTCACGCTTATTTATTATCTACTTTTAAGTTTGTTTTCACACCAGAGCTTTCAAGTATTTTTATAAAATAGTTGACACTGTTTTTTTTATTTAAAACTCTTTTTAAAAGTACTGCATCTACAGTATGTGCTTGAATTTTTAATAATGATGCTATAAAGAAAATAGCTCATGTAAAATTTTACTTATTTTTTAATTTTAATTTCTAGAGAAACTTTTCCTATAAATTTTGTTTGACTAACCTATATGAATTTATTCAATTTAGACCAATATAACACTTAATTGAGAGCTAGCTGAATTTTGTATGTTTTTTTCTTAAATATTTCACAGGTACTTATTTGTTTAGACAGAATTTTAAAGTATTCATTGAGTGTCGGCTGTATGATAGGCATCGGAGATAGCATGGTAAGCAAATTGGCACAGCCCTTCCTTTCTTTGAGTTTACAGTCTAGTGATGATAGAGATGTAAACTGAATTAATCAGAAAGCAATTTAATTACAAACTAGTATGAGTGTGTAGGAGTTCTAAGAAAATGAAATAATAAAACGACAATATGATACATTGAAAGTATTCTATGAATAAAGTAAAATTTTTGATCAAGGCTTACTGACATGTAGAAACTTAGGAATTATTGTAGCTTTAGTAAGACTTCAATTTCTGGCTGTAATGGATCAACTTAGAAAATAAGCCCTTTTGTGAATAATAAGTGGAAAAACAAAATACTGAAACAAAATCTGCAAAATACAGCCAAAAGAAACAAAACAAAAACAATTTTTTTTTTAAGTATCAGGGAGCTACTGAGGCAGCCAGAGTTTAGGGCACCATGATCTTGAAGAAATGAGTAAATGCACTAAGGTAAAGCTGACGTTTAGTGTCACTTCCCTCTGTAAATTATTTGGTGATTTATAAATGGCATAATACCTACAGATTGAGAACCCAAACAAAGTTTTCTGAAGCCAAAAATTCTAGGAAAACAAAAACTGGGTATCAGGGCTCTTCAGGAAGGATGGATTCTTATATCCAGGATTTCAGAAGAAAACACTGAAATACTAAACCCTAAGAGTAAGATTTAAAAGAACCAGACAAAATTCCAAAATCCAGTCCCCTTCATCTGAGAGTGGATTACGGTGTAAGGTGATTTGCCCTAAATCAAATTCTTCATCAAAAGCAAAATTCAATCCTCTATGGAAAATTTAGCATCATATAGAACATCTACAGTTTCCATTTAGAATTTATAGCATTCAATCAAAAATTATGAGGAAATAAGACCAAGAGGAAACAGGCACATAGGTGATTCATCTATCAGATGTATCAGACACTGTCTCTGAATTTACTGTGATTAGTATGTTTTTTTAAAAGGTGACAAAATACAGAAATTTACCACAGATCAGGCATACAGAAATACAATAGAATGGAAATTCTAAATAATATGAAAATTGTAATTAAGATTGCACTAAGCTTGGCATGGTGACATGGGCCTATAGTCCCAGCTACTTGGGAGATTGAGGTGGGAGGATTACTTGAGCCCAGAAGTTCAAGACCAGTCTGGGCAATATAGCAAAAACTCATTTCAAAAAATAAAAAAGATAACAGTAAATGGGTTTAATAACAGATTAGATGCAGCAGTTGAGAGTTTTATTAAACTGGAAGATAGCATAAAATATTGATATTAAACCATGGAAATAAAATGAATAAAAAATACAGAAATCAAGCATAGAACAAAAAGCTGCAAAACATACAATCCAAATATATAAAGAATTTCTACAACCCTATATAAATAAGAGAGAATTTAATAGAAAATTGGACAAAAGGCAGCTGAGAAGCAATATACCTCTTTTCATGTTTTAGAAAGTAAGGACTTTCTGAGCAAAGAAAACAGCAACTTACTCTAATGAGCAGAGCTTGAAAGTCAGAAGATGACAGAATGGACAGTGGGAACACTAGAGAGATTTAACTGCCTGGAGGCATGTATTTACATTTTAAGGTAAGAGAAAACCTAGAGACATGGGAACAATACTTGCCTTATCTCTCCTCCCACCCCATGTAAATAAACACTTACTTAGATTCCAAAAGATAAAATCCCTCCTACAGTCCTCTTCTTTTCTGAAAGAGACTTTGTTCACATTAGAAAGATTAGATTCCTCTCATTTCTCCAGTGGCGTTGGGGGGTTGGTGGCATCTGGACAGCATACATATAAACTCCTAGGTTCCTAATTTCAGTGTTCCTCCACTATAACATTAGAAAACTTCTTTTGTTGCCCAAGCAGGTCTACTTATCTGGCTCTCATGCATTGCCCCACATGGGGAAAAGAACACAACATGGAGTAGTAACGCAGTTATTCCTGTACATAATCATAATGTGGTCTTGGTCCAGAAAATTTATATTTACTTTCAGAATAATATGAGTAAATACAAATATTAAAAGTTTCAAAAATCTACCTAAAGACATCTATTAATAAGAGGGGATGTCCAAATGGCAAAGAAACATATGAAAATGTTCTCAACCCCATTAACCATGGGGAGATGCAACTTAAAACTGCAACTAGAGATCACTGTATAGCCACCAACATGACTAAAATGAAAGACTGATGATACTAAGTAAAATGGTGAGGTTGTGGAAAAACTGAAACTCTCAAAAACTGTTGTCAGATGTGAATTAGAATGACCATTTTGGAAAGTTATTTAGCAGTGCCTAATAAAGTTAAATATAGATGGCTGGACATAGTGGCTTACGCTTGTAATTCCAGCACTTTGGGAGGCGGAGGCAGGCGGATCACCTGAGGTCAGGAGTTCGAGACCAGCCTGGCCAACACGGTGAACCCCCATCTCTACTTAAAAAAAAAAAAAAAAATAGCCTAGTGTGGTGGCGTGCGCCTGTAATCCCAGCTATTTGGGTGACTGAAGCAGGAGAATTGCTTGAACCCGGGAGGTGGAGGGTGCAGTGAGCTGAGATCTCTCCACTGCACTCCAACTTGGCAACAGAGTGAGATTCCATCTTAAAAAAATTAAATTAAGTTATAAAAACATAGAAATTGTTCATAATGTTAGGTATATTCTCCACATAAGCATATATAAATATACATTCACAAATGGTCATCGTGGGATTGTTTTAATTTCTGAAACAGTGCTAATGTCTAAAATCAGAAACAGTAATATCTCCATATATTCAACAAAATGCCAATAAATATGCTAAAAAATACATAAATAAAACAATCATTGGCAAATTGTTTATTCATAATTGTTCCCAATTGGAAATAACCTAAATATCCCTAAAAAATACATTAGATAAATACTGATGTAGTCATATCATGGAAAACTAATTAGCAATGGGGAAAATGGGCTGCTACTGTAGAGAATTATGTGGTTGTATCTCAAAAACATAATGTCGATCAAAAGAAGATGGAAGCAAAATGATACCTATTATATAATATAATTCTATTTATATGCCTTTGATAAATTGGCAAACTTAATCTATGGTGAAAGAAGTCAGAATAGGGATTAACTTTTAAAAGAGGAATAGTTACTGGTAATGTACACAAAGATGTCTCTAATCTTCTATTTAATGCCTGATTGTACTGTTGTGTTTATTTTGCAAAAATTTGTACAGCACATATAATTTCTGTACTTCATATATGTTAATTACACTTCATTTTTCAAGAGTTTATTCAAAGTTGGTATAATTTGGGATATCAAAATCTTACATTTTATGTAAAAATAGTTTAATAAAATGTTAAGTTCATATTATTTTACCTCATTTTTATTGAAAGAAAGATGAAATTTCCAATTTTCTGATCTTTAAAAGGTTTTAGCACATAAAATACAAAATATTAAAACTTTTATATTTCAAAAATGAAATGCTTTCCTTGAAATATTTTTAAAATTAATTTGTAGCTAGTTTATACCAATTTGATCTTCAACTTGTAGGTTGTGAAGAAGATGAAGGATTTATCCACTGTTTTCTAGAGGCAGAGGAGTAGTCAGAGTGCCAAGCAGCTTTTCAGAATACAAATTCTAGGCTCTATTTTTACTCCATCTTTAGAGTTTTGCTAAAACTGTTTTTTTGCATATTCTTCTCTTAAGAATACTAATTCACAGCAGAAATTACATGTTGATATAGGATGTTAAATTCAACTGTCAAAAGATGAGTGTCTTAGTCCCTTTTGACTGCTATAACATAAAATAAAATACCATAGACTGTGATTCTTAAAAAACACTTATTTCTCATAGATCTGGAAGCTAAGAAGTCCAAGATTAAGGTGCTAGAAGATTTGGTGTTTGGTGAGGGCCAGTTTCTTGGTTCACAGAGGGCACCTTTTTGGTGTATGCTCACTTGGCACAAGGGACAAGGGAGTTTTCTGGGGTCTCTTGTATAAGGGCACTAATCCTATCAAAGATTAGCTAATAAGGTCTCTACTATCATTATGTAATCACCTCTCAAAGGCTGCATCTCCAGATACTAACACAATAGGATTTAGCTTTCAACCTATAAATTTGGTGGGGGTGGTGGAGGGTCGCACATTCATTTGATAGCAGTTGGCTTCAAGGTTTATGACTGGACAACCTAAATGAGTACCATGTATATGATAGATGCTTTTTTATGTTTTTTCAACTGACCTTCCCCAAATCTCTGTGCTAGTAAGGAATAAAACCAGATTGTAACCCAATCTGTCCCACTGTGAAGCCATACAATTCTCACTGTGTTACATCCAAACCAATTTAGTTTTCATTATGGAACTTGTCAACTCCAAATACGAAAATCTTCATCTATAGGCTGTTATAATAGTGTGTCTCATTCTATTATAGGTGGTAGATCTTATTTATCTGTATTAAAACATACAGATAGAAATAGCCCCTACTCAGGCTGCATGCGGTGGCTCATGCCTATAACCCCAGCACTTTGGGAGGCTGAGGCAGGTAGAGCACCTGAGGTCAGGAGTTTGAGACCAGCCTGGCCAACATGGTGAAACCCCGTCTCTACTAAAATTACAAAAATTAGCTGGGCATGGTGGCGGGTGCCTGGAATCCCAGCTACTCGGGAGGCTGAGGCAGGAGAATTGCTTGAACCCAGGAGGCAGAGGTTGCAGTGAGCCAAGATCACGCCATTGCACTCTAGCCTGGGTGACAGGAGTGAAACTCCACCTCAAAAAAAGAAGAAAGAGAAGGAGAAAGAAAGGAAAAGAAAAGAAAAGAAAAGAGCCCCTACTCCTACAGGTAGTGATATGTTGCATAGTGTTTGGAAAAAATATCAGTGAAAATATGCTAGAAACCACACTCTCAGTCATATAGAAATGCCAGCAAAAAAACAAAAAAAGCATTTACCATCACTTTTCCTAAGTAATGTATGCATGTTAACCTATATATATATGAGTATGCTGATCTATATATCAGCATAGATCGGCATAAAGGAGAGTGAATAACATGAACATTCCCTGCTTGAGGCACTTTATGTAGTTTTTTTTATAATGTATACATTTCTTCCTAAATCCATTAGAGAGTAACTCATTTCAACAAGGGCAAGGTTGTGATTGGTTTTCATAAAGATAAGGTAGGGTTTATAATTAAATTTCACCAGGGACCTACCATCCTGCCTCAGGGAAAAAAATAAAAGGGCTGACAATCCTGCCCTAAGAATATAATAAAGGGTCAAAACACAAATTCCTTTTGGCTAGAATGGTAACTGGAGATTCCTTATTGGGACTTGGCTGATGACTTTTTTTTCTTCTCCAAACATTCCCAGTTTCTTTACAATATTAGCTCCTATCCCCAGGTCTTTTGAGTCACTGAAATTTCCGACATTAAGACAAAATCCTGAAAACAGAGCAAGTGGTAATGGTGCCTATTGCTTAGATTTTTCCTTTAATGGGAGAAAAAAAGGCAAATTCCTTTGACTATATTCTGCCTTCAAGTCTGCAGATCTTCTACTTTAATGTAAATTTAAAAAAAGGAAAAATCAAACTATTATCTGACTCGGCAAGCAACGGCATCCCTAAATTTGGCAGACTCTTAATCTCCCAGGAAGCATAATAGTATAGCAAGGATGGGAGACAGCATCTTCAGATTGTTCTCAAATCAGGAAATAACTCAAAGAAATGGAAGGCAAAAGAAGACACACAGCACTCTATAGAGTCAGAACAGTAAGACCTAACGCAAGAGGAGCCATTCCTCTGATTACTGAGTGTTAGAAACCGAACTGTGTCCCCCTAAAAGATACGCTGAAGTCCTAACCCCCAGGACCTGTAAATATCAGCTTATTTGGAAATAGAATCTTTACAGATGTAATCAAGTTAAGATGAGATTATAATCAGTTAGGGTGGGCCCTAATTCAATATGATTGAGTATCTCTTTAAGAAAAAGAGAAGAGGCCAGGCACAGTGGCTCATGTCTATAATCCCAGTGCTTTGAGAGGGCTATGCAGCAGGATCACCTGAGGCCAGGAGTTAAAGACAAGCCTAGGCAACATAACAAGACTCCCTTCTCTACAAAAAATAAAAAATAAAAGAAAAAGAGAAGAGACACAGACATCTAGAGAGAAGATAGCCAATGTGATAACAGAGGTAGAAATAAGAGTGATATAGCCAAGGAACACCAAAAACTGATGATGGTCACCAGAAGCTACAAGGAAACAAGTAAGGATTCTATCCTTAGGCAGAGGAAGCACATGCCTGCTGACACCTTAATGGTTGGCTTCTGTCCTGCAGAACTGTGAGATAATAAATTTCTGTTTCCAAGCCTCCCAGTTTGTGATCTTTGGTTAGGGAAACCATAGGAAAACATACCAAGTAACCCAAGATGTTGGCACAGGAAGGCGTCATGCAGGGGGGTAAGCTATACTGGTATAGTACATGAAGCACACTTCAATTACTTCATCAGTTAAAACGAGGAAAAATTTGCATGTAGCAATAGGACTTCGTGAGAAATGAAGACTCTTTGCTCAGAGTGTAGATGGAAAAGAACATGGGAATATGTAGGAAAAAAACATAATCCAGAGTGGAAACACTTTCCTGCACCAACTAAGGGCTTTCATAAATTTCTCAGACTGGTATAGAAAAACTAGAAATGAATATCAAACTCTTATTTTCTTGCATCACTTATAATTTGCTTCAAATATACACACTTTAGTTATTTGTATGTAAAATATACATTTGTCTCATTCCAGCATATACATTTAGTCACTACCCAGAAAAAAAATATATTTAAAACTACATAATATTTTAAGGAATAGAAACTTTCCAGATATTAAAAAATTCAGTGACTGCACAGATTAGGTAGCCAACTTGTCTACTGCCAAGACTCAATAGTCCACAATATGGGTTAACTTATGTAAATAGCAGATTGTTGGGGAGGCTTCTTGGCAGTGTTGATTTTGTTTGCATTTCAATACTCCATATTTCACCATAGATTAGTTCTGATTCCAGAGAAATTAAGTCCAGATTCACGTGTGCAAAATGTATAAAGCTAATCTGTAGAGTTGAATGAGCTAGAGTTCTGTGTGTTACTGTGAATACATAGGGAAAAAAAGGTTCAGCAAATATGGAGAATTTAAAGAAATCTTCACATCTTTAAAATTTCATATTTTTCCTAAATATGACATTTAATAATGAAAATGACATATTACTCATATATTCAACAGCATAATCAGTTCTACACCACTTAAAAATAGGTTGTGAGTAGGTGTGGCCACTAATCTATCATCAAATATCAGTTGCAAAGAAAGAAATGAAGAGATATTTGCCCTTTTCCCTTTATGATTTATATCTGGCATAAAAGAATTGTTGAATTTCTTAGGAAGTTATGATAATTGATGCTAAATAAACACATGGATTGCAAAATCATTCCAAATGTCAAATAAAACATGGTTTAACAATTTTCATAGAAACAAGGCGATTTTATATCATCTATTTTGCTAAGTTTAATCTTTTTTTTTAATTTGAAAGTAAGGAGTATCTTTAATGAAAAATGTTCCAATATATAATACATATTAAACATTGTAAAGACTCAATATACTGCTGTAATTATAATAACAGTATTGAGATTAATATATAAAATGTATCAGATATGTCTATAAATATAGTTATATGGCTATATCTATATGTTTCTCTATACTTATACAGATATATATATCAATGTAAATAGATATATAAATATATAGATGTAAAATATATCTTGGAGTACATGTAAACACCTTGAAGAAGGCTTTTATGAAAGAGATCTATCCATGTAGCATATGTACTATATAAGTATATTAATTAATTGATCAATTTTGAACAACAGTTTTTATTGTAGTCACAGGTTTAACAGATAAATGTGCCAGCCCCCTTTAAAGTTAATATTGGTGTGCCTAAATATGTCAAATTTTATCATTGATAATGTTTCTATTTTTTGCTTCCCTAATCTATTTGGATCATAAGCAAATAGTAATCAAACAACTGCTGAGTTCCCCTAAGGACTTAGAAATATACTAGGTATTTGAACATTGAAAACTGTAAAGAATATTTCTTGAATTTTGTTCTGGTATGCAGTTAAATTACTTCAAAAGAATTCAAGAATATTTATAGGAAAATAGAAAATAGTCAAACACAACAAGATAAAATTCACAATCTCAGGTATTCAATAAAAAATTATCGGGCTTTGAGACCAGCCTGAGTAACACGGTGAAATCCCATTTCTATAAAAAATACAAAAATTAGCAGGGCATGATGGCACACACCTGTAGTCCCAGCCACTTGGGAGGCAGAGGTCGAAGGATCACCTGAGCCAAGGAGGTCAAAGCTGCAGTGAGCCGTGATCACGCCACTGTACTCAAGCCTGGGTGACAGAGTGAGATTTTGTTTCAAAAAAAAAAAAAAAATCGGGCATGCAAAGCAGAAGAAAAGTATAACCAATAATGAGGTGGGGGGGAAATCAACCCATCAAAAGCAAACCAGCATTAACTCAAATGTTAGAATTACCAGAGAGCCCATTAAAAGTTATTATAACTGTATCCTATATATTCAAAAGTTTAATACAGACATATTAAAAAACACTCAGCTCTAACTTCTAAAGATAAAACTATAACACAATGTGAGAGATAAAAAATACACTATATGGGATTAATAGCAACTTAGATATGGCAAAAGACAGTATTAGTGAATTTGAATACGTAGCAACTTTCCAAAAAATGGAAAGTTTTTTCCAAAAAATGGAAAGCTCACATCAGTGAGCTGTGGAACAACTTCAAGTGGCCTAATATGTGTGTACTTAGAGTCTCTAAAGAAGAGGCAAGAAAGGGACAAAAAATTATTTGAAGAAAACATTGGCTCCAAAATTTCCACATTTGAAGAAAACTATAAATCCATAAGAAGTTCAACAAATCACGAATGTAAGAAACATGGAAAAAACAATGACACCTCAGAATCAAATTGCTTAAAACCAGTGATAAAGCAGAGAAAAGAGACATATACAAAGAAACAAATGTGCTTGAGAGTAACAAACAAACAAAAAGATAAGGAACACATCGAATATCTCCCTGAAAACACAAGAGAGAAATCAATGAAATCGCAACATTAAAATATTTGGAAAATAAAAACTGTCAACCTACTAAATAGAATTCTATAGTCAAAGACATATATTTAAAAATCAAAGCCAAAATGATGACTTTCTCAGACATACAAAAGCTAAATAATTCATCACCAATACCACCAGCTACATGAAATGTTAAAGAAAAAGTATTTCAAGAAGGAAATATCAGATGGAAATCTGGATCTAAAGAAAAGACAGAAGAGCATTAGAAATGGTAACTAAATAGGTAAACACATAAAAGTTTTTTCTTATTATTTCAATCTCATTTAAAGATAATTGACTGTCAAGTTAAAAAATAATGTACTCGAGCAGTCAGTGTGGCGATTCCTCAGGGATCTAGAACTAGAAATACCATTTGACCCAGCCATCCCATTACTGGGTATATACCCAAAGGACTATAAATCATACTGCTATAAAGACACATGCACACGTATGTTTATTGCGGCACTATTCACAATAGCAAAAAGTTGGAACCAACCCAAATGTCCAACAACGATAGACTGGATTAAGAAAATGTGGCACATATACACCATGGAATACTATGCAGCCATAAAAAATGATGAGTTCGTGTCCTTTGTAGGGACATGGATGAAACTGGAAAACATCATTCTCAGTAAACTATCGCAAGGACAAAAAACCAAACACCGCATGTTCTCACTCATAGGTGGGAATTGAACAATGAGAACTCATGGACACAGGAAGGGGAACATCACGCTCCTGGGACTGTTGTGGGGTGGGGGGTGGGGGGAGGGACAGCATTAGGAGATACACCTAATGCTAAATGATGAGTTAATGGGTGCAGGAAATCAACATGGCACATGGATACATATGTAACAAACCTGCACATTGTGCACATGTACCCTAAAACCCTAAAGTATAATTAAAAAAAAAATAAAAAATAAATAAATAAATAAATAAATAAAAAAGAATATGCTTAGTTACTGTTGAGTTGAAATGCTGAGAGGTTCATTAGGCAGAATGAGTAACTCATCCATCAGAGACATCCATGGTAAATGATTTCTCTGACAGTTCATATGTTGAATATGAGAGCACTCATGAGAACATATACACTGGATGATGGCATGCTAACTTTTCTATTATTCCAAAAGTCTGTTCTTCAATAAAGGCCTGTAACTCTATTTTAAATTACCTGTCATGCTGTACATAGCATAGGCTATAAATAATTCTGACCAACACATTAGATCTATTGAAATGTAACTCAAGTGATTAGATTTGTGGCATGGGATCACGGAAACCCTACAGAGCACATGGATAATCTGGAATTTAAATCGTTAAGGGAAAATGATAAGAAAATTAGCAATATTCATAATATTTGAAAAATCCTAATTTGCACACTAGTAAATAGCTGTGTAGAAATGACACCAAAATATACCCATTAGGTTACCAAATCTTGTGTAACACAAAAGCAAGAGGATACATAGTTATATTAATAAGAGGGATAGGCCAGGTGCAATAAGCCACATCCATAATCCCAGTGCTTTGAAAGGCTAAGTCAGAAGGATAACTTTAGGCCGGGAATTTAAGACCTGCCTGAGCAATGAAGCAGGAGCGCATCTCTTCAAGAAAATTTTAAAAAAACAAACAGCTAGGTATGGTGATGCACACCTGTAGTCCTAGCACTTGAGAATCTGAGGTGGGAGGATCACTTGAGCTCAGGAGTTCTAGGATACACTGAGCTATGATCCTGTAACTGCACTACAGTCTGGGTGACAGAGTGAGGTCTTGTCTCTAAAAAAAAAAAAAAAAAAGAAAAAAGAAAGAAAAAAATGGGGATATCATCTGAAAGAAAAAAAGACCTAGGCTCAGTGATGGCCTTTATTAATCCTCCCAGCTCTAAATTATCCTTTCATTCATAATTCTACTGATAATACTATATGTTAAATATAAATATTTTACATGAATAGTAAATAATTTGTAATATTAGCTTGGTGTAAAAGTAATAGTGGCTTTTTCCATTAAAATAATATAAACATAAATCTTAAACACTAAAATTGAATTCTAAATACTAAAATACAAGCAAATACTAAATAAATCCTAAAAGTGAATAATTTATATTGAATTTAAAAAGTTAATTACAATGAAAATTGCATCTGATCCAATTATAGCAATAATTATTACTTTAATGGATATATAAATAGAAATCATGATCTACAAGAACTTCTCATTCATGTTTGTAAACAACCTGAGGATAGAGATTAGTGTGAAATAGAGTAGTTGGAAGCAGATACTTATCTGTGGTGAAAAATAGAAGAACAAATGAATGGATGAAAGTAAATATAAAACCAAACCCAAACCAATGTCAGTTTAGTGAAATATAATTACATGAGCACTTTGTTGCATGTGATTGGAATTTATGGAGCAAATAAAAGTTGGGAAAATTTAAACTGTAGTTGTTTTTTGGAGGGAGGTATTAGCAGTTCCATTTGTTTCTTTAAATCAGATCAAAATACGAAATGGTGTATATTAAATTTATCTATATATTGACAAATTATTTCCCTTTATAAGCCTTTAATCTCTCTATATATTTAAGATATATGTAATCAAAACATTATTAATATTATCAGTGTATTTTCTATAGCAGTAATATGAGCATGAAGTCTTTATATTTTTATTGTGTCACTTTTTATATTTGGGGATGATAATGATTATCTTTCAGTACAGCCATCCTCCAGCAAAAATAATAAATCATCATAAATAATGACATCTCCTAATGGGTGCCTAAAGAGAGAAAACTGAGTAAAGAAAGAAAATACACTGAATAAAAAAAGATAAAAAATACATTACATAAAATGCTCACTTATACCACTAATTAGTGATTTGTCTCCAGAGGATAAAAACTACATAGCTATTTTTTGAATTATTTTTAAATTTAATTTAATTTTATTATTTTTGTAAGAGTCTAGCTCTGTCACCCAGGCTGGAGTGCAAAGGCTCGATCTTGGCTCATTGCAACCTCTGCCTCCCGGGTTCAAAGGATTCTTCTGCCTCAGCCTCGTGAGTAGCTGGAATTACAAGCACCCGCCACCTCACCTGGCTAGTTTTTTTGTATTTTTAATAGAGACGGGGTTTCACCATGTTGGCCAGGCTGGTCTCAAACTCCTGACCTCAGGTGATCTGCCTGCCTTGGCCTCACAAAGTGCTGGGATTACAAGCATGAGCCACCGTGCCCGGCCTATTTTTGAATCATTTTATAAACATACAGATTATTTCTAGAGACACCAATTCTTTTATTTATTCACTCATTTAATAAAACAATCTAAAGCTCATTGTGTAGTTCCATGAGCCAGCCAATGGAATGTAAGTTCTTTGAGAGAACTCATTATTTTGTTCTCTGCTAACCCTGTAACAGAGCCTGGCACATAGTAGGTATTTAATAAATTTGTGTTACGTGAATGAATGAATGCTATGTGCTGGCATGTAATAGTGAAAAGATCATGTACAGTCCATGGCCTTCTAGTGTGTCCAATGCAGTGGGTGAAGCTTATAGGTGTTCATAATTATTGTTACATATTAATGCAAACCTTATAGCTATCACCTAAGGCAAATAAAATTTTTGTTCAGCAATATTAAAAACAAGGTAACCCAGATGCAAGATGCTGAGTAGCTGTTTAGGGCAAGGAAATAGAATTGTGAGACGTGCCAGATCTTAAATGAGTGGCTTCTTTCAAAGAAATCTCTCCATGTCGGTGCAAAATAGAGGGATCTGCATGTCTTTTGTCCCTCTTTTCACACTTCTTTCACATTAGAAAGGCATCTTTACACATGAAGGCACGTATGGGCAATTTACGAAAAATCTTGACTATGAGTCTCTAAATAGTGGAATTAAGCACAGGTTGGCTGTTTATTCACCCCAGAAAAAGATTCTCTAGGGAAAGATCAACAATCAGGAATGATTCAATATCCCTGGGAAAAATTCAGTAATAAGCCTATCAGCTATCAGCTCCTAAGAAGTATTCCAGGAGTCAGATCTTGGATCCACAATTTAGTGTGCTTACTGAAAACTTAGAAGGAATTGTGAAGAAGCTCAAAATCTCCAATTACATTAAAATGGAATATATACAAAATTCAAAGAAACAGAAAGATATCTTTTGAAGTGTCAAGGAAGAGGTGATTACAAACTTCGAAAGTTTATAAGGGTTACCTTATGGACTATAATCACAGTTATTGTCTATTTTTATTAAGGAAAATAAAAAGGAAAGCACAAATATGTTGTGTATTGCCATTGCCTCATATTATGCCTTTTAAAAAATTTGCTTACAGTAAAAATTTTAAAATATGTGTTAAATGTTTTAAACACTTAGTGACTTATTTGGAAACGTAAGTGACTTATTTTGAAAAGTATAATAATAACATTTTCCTATTGAAGAATATTTGTGACATAAATACATTTTCTCCTTCTGGTGTGGATAAAACTCTTCCAAAAAAGGTAGGTGTAGACCCACTGTAACACTGTAGATTCTTTGTAAAAAGATACTTTATAATCTTAATCCTCTCTCCATTAATTAATTACCTCAGCTAAATTTACTCATTGTTTGTCTTTTACTTACTCAACTATGTTGCTGAGTTACATATGTTTTGTAAACCATCTCAAATATTTAATGGAACAGTGGAGAATATGAGGTAACACACTGTAAACATTTTGTTTAAATGAGCATCATCTGAAGTATAGTAACTCATCTAGGGCACTTGGGAACTGAGTAATATTAATATAGATCAAGAGAATCCATAAATTTTAATTTCCCCTGACAATTCTAAAGTTTTTTTTTTAATTTCTTAAGGCTAGGTTTCGGGAAATAAATATTTGTTAATAATCAGATTAACAGTACTAATCGTAAGAATTAAAGCCCAATTAGATTTTAAGATGAGGAACTCTTGGTTGCTAATTCCATGGTAATGCTCAAGCAACATATCTGGAGAAACATAGGAAATTGTGTGCTGCAGAGCACTGTAGGGAGAGAAGGAAATTCACCTATACAGTGCCCTTTTAGCTTCAGCAATTATTGATTTCCATGTTAACTGAGCCCTTCGAGAGCTCTACTTTAAAACCATAAATCAACAAAAGTTATACAAATCATCTAGATTCTTACTAAATGAAAAGAAGATGTGATATGATTTATAAGATTAGGGTTGAGATGTGTAAGCAGGATTCTTATGATTAATTATCCAAAGTAAACTTTATTATTTAAGAGCTATTCGACTATAAAGAAATTGATTTTTTCCCCAACAACGTGGATTAGATTTACATGGTGTCATAAATATTGACAGCATTGTGTTAGTCGTGCATTTTGATTTTTCTTTCATACTGAAAATCCTATAGAAATAAGGATTATATAAACACATTTAGGATGGATGCACTCAGGAGTTGAAATGATGGGACCAGTGAGTCTATGACTATTAAGTTGTTTTCATGCTGTTAAATATTTTGCATAACAGTGGGGAACTGAGGTACAAAGGACTGTTTCAGCATCTCTTACTACAACTCTATTTTTCCCATGATTTGTACATAGATTAAGGTTAATGGTTTTTAGTCTTTTTCCATGTGCTATTAAGTAGAAGGTAGTATATAAAAATGTAAATGTATTTTTTTTATTTCCAGTGAAAGTCAAAAGCTGCAGAGAATAGGTATTAAATACCTACCTATTCCAAAGAATGGTGTTAGAATAAAGCCATGCAGCATATACTAAAAGGTAGCAACGCTGGTCAAGCACCCTACTTTACAGGTTGTATAAGACTAGAAAAGTAAAAGAAGAGAGTCTTTCAAGTGAATTTTTGGAGTAGACATGGTGATTTCCTGCAAGAGGGTGAGCCTGACATCTCTCTGCTTATCAGGATATTTACTAAGCTGTGGCATTACAGCAGCTGTGGGGTTTTGCACTAGACAACCTTAGAACAGAATGATGTGGGCTTAATAGAGGTTGATGCACATATGAACATACAGACTGATGCCTCCTTTCTTTCCCCTGCCAGAAGTCTGAAGGCAGGCTTCTGGCTGGAGCAACCAAAAAAGGAATCCTCTAAGGGAGATCCTAGAAATTTCCCCAGTTGTCAAGGCAAAGATGCCTGAGCTCTAGTGAGACTACAGAAGCTGAGTGGCTCATTCTAAGGAGACTTTGTTTTTGACTAAACAGGAGAGATGACTGTAGAATTAAGAGTCTTTCTCACAGGATCAAGAGGAGGGTGGAAGGCAAGAGGCAGGAGGAGAGCACTATTCCTGTCAGAGAAACAGGCAGTGTGGTTATCACCAAGGGCAGATCTCTGCAATCCACAATGACTCCCACAAAATAACCAGCCTTTGTCATGAGAGTAGGATGCCAGTCATTATCAGCTAACATTAAATTGTAAACAGTCCTAAAACTACCAATACTCAAATGTAATTGGTTATGGTTCCACTGGTTGGTTTTATTGTAGTCTTCCTAAATGATACATTTTTAAAAGATCCATGGGGGGAAGAAAACCAACAACATTGAAGTACATTTAAGGGAGGGTCTCAAAACTATTAAGGTGTCTGAAATGTATGCTTCATAAAGGACAATGGGAAAAATGTGGAGGTAATGGAAATGAGAACTACGAATAATAAGGTTGGGAGTGTGAGTATTCTATTTATATATTTAAAGGGTTCTCACGTGGGAGTTTGTTTCAGAGGCTAAAATTAAGATGGGGGGTGAAAGATAAAAGGGTGAAAATTCTGGATAAATATAAATAAAAATATTTAAGAAGCAAAAAAGTCCATTAAAGGAATAACTTGTGCAAAATATGTTTTCTCCCATCATTAGAATTATCTAAACCAAAACTAAATAATTACTCGTGGGTGAGTCTGGAAAAATATCATTGACTAGATGATTTTTAAAAGGTGACTATATATTTTGATTTTCAAAGAAATTTCTAGTTTTGCCTGTTGCTTTAGAAAAATTAATAGGGCCCTTTTATTTTCAAAAGTTTCTATAAGATACAATGAAAATGTGGTCACTGTACCTAAAAGACACTGCCTAAATCTAAGAGTCTATGAATCTATGTCTTTGGTAAAGTCAATGACCTTCTTTTAATGATATTCCTCATACACAAAAAGACTGCCTGGTTTACTTTTTGAGTTATTTAGAATCAAAACTGATAATATATTAGGAGAAACTTCAAAAGTATTACATAGTCTGTGAATTTTGTTGTTTTGCAACTATTAATTTTTGCTGTTAAATGATTTCATAAGCTAAGAATATGTATTTCCTGCAGCCATATGACTTACAAAATAGTACACTCTGGGTGGAAATTTACAGACCCTCTTTCTCAATGAAGAGTAAGACTCATCTGTGGCCAAGCAGTTCCACAGGACAAAACTGGTATTAGAGGAGAAAGAACATATGAACAGTGACTGAAACTGTATCAAACTACATATTTTGGGATTATTGTCTTCAGGCTCCCAACTGAAGAAGATGGAGCTGACATTAACAAAAGATGAAAACAACTGTTTTGGTTGTATTTGCTTAGCTATTTCCACAACTTCCATTGAGCTTCCTGGAAGAACGATAAGAGAGCTGAGACGTCAGGCTAGCAGGAGAAGAAAGCACTCAGATCTAAACTTACCATTGGGGTCTATACTCCAATCATTTCATGATTTATAATGCAAAGACTGTCCAACTATCTTAACCACACACCCCTGGCTCAGTTCTCTTGCCAGCCAAGATTATATTTAAGGAATGAAGAATGTCAATGTCTGTAGAAATAATGGTCGGCAGAAAAGAGAGTTATTAATATTATCTACTGAAAAATAAACTAAAAAAGTGATAATGACTACCGTGTTCTGACATTCCAGCATAAGTAAGGTAACTGTACGTCCTGTCGTATTGGAGACAGCCTTGGTTTAGAGCAGTTTTCTTCATATCCCTTACCGCCCCTTTTCACTCATGAAGAGATACTGATTGGGATCAAGGTGCTCAAAGAGAATGTGGCCCTGATCTCTTAAAGAGAAAAACAAAATAAAACATTAAGCCACTTGTAAAAATTTGTGGATCCAAAATTAGTTTAATGAGTTTTCTGAACTTTGTCTTGTCGGGGCTCTTTTAGTTTCACAATCTGTATCAGTTGATCTTTTGAAAGGCAGATATTTATTTATTTATTTATTTATTTATTTATTTATTGAGACGGAGTCTCACTCTGTCGCCCAGGCTGGAGTGCGGTGGCGCAATCTCGGCTCACTGCAAGCTCCGCTTCCCCGGTTCACGCCATTCTCCTGCCTCAGCCTCCTGAGTAGCTGGGACTACAGGCGTCTGCCACCACGCCCGGTTAATTTTTTGTATTTTTAGTAGAGACGGGGTTTCACCATGTTAGCCAGGATGGTCTCGATCTCCTGACCTCATAATCCACCCACCTCAGCCTCCCAAAGTGCTGGGATTACAGGCTGAGCCACCGCACCCGGCCCCAGATATTTATTTGTTTCCACTATGCATAATGTATCTCCTTCAAATAGTTTGTATGTCCCCTGAGAATAAAATTCACATCAAAATGTCTTTAGTACATCTCTCAACATATTATTATTTTCTAAATAAATATTAAACATATGCATGAAGATGACTTTAGAGTGAATCCAAATTCTGTTAGAAATTTAGGAATAAACCTAGAAAGAATAAGTCTCAGTTTCAGAAGACCTGGTACTTACATGTCCATGATTTTAAATTACGTTGCATCGTAATTAAGTATAAAGGTCATGACATTATTCTAGATACATCTTCAAAAGTCACATCTGAAATTATTTGTCTCTAAAAATAGACTCATTGCTGACATAATTCACTTTTCAGCTTAGCGTTTTTGTGGAAACATTTTTATTATAATAAAAATTGAAATGATTGACCTGACTTGAGAGAAATACCTTTTTGTACTGTATTTAACAATAGAGACTTTAAATAGGAAGTGAAAAAATAAGCAGCTGAATATAAGGTAATGGCAAATAACATATTTTTAAAATAGGCAGTAGATAGACTTCTTTCTCTGAAAATATGAGATAAAAAAGAGTTAAAACAGAACATTTCGGGGGAAGCAAATATCACGATTTCAGTGTCTCTTAACCACTAGAATTGTTTAACAGGAGGGAAATACTAATTAAGATTTCACCGCCGCCAAGCAATATTTACTGTAGTTGAACTGGATGAGTTTAAAGCGGCTCAATCTCATTTCCTTGTTAAGATCTTCATACAGAAACCCAGGCTCCTCAGATTTAATCAGAGGCAGCTCCCTCTCCTCCCGCTCACCCCAAGAGAGAAGAAACACATTTGGTACTCCACGACCTCAAAAGATTATTAATCTATAAAAATGTTCTTGCCCTCCCACAACCTCCCAGCCTATGACAATAATTATGATGGCTGCTGCAGCGCTGTATTGCTGTTAAAATGGCAATAATAATGATGAAATTAAATCCTCTTTCCTTATGTATAAATGCAACACTTATTTCCATGCTATTTGGTTAGGCTCCATTCTTTTCCAGCAGCCATGGCTATGCATCATTCTTAAATGTACTATAAATCTTCTAATAATTAATAACTGCTAAGGCTCGATTCCTTAAAAATGAATTTCTATGAAATATGAATCACCTGTAACTGAATCATTTTTCCCTTTCCTCAGCTGTAAAGCTAAAAGGAAAGGGAGTGATTATCAAATATGTAAATAATAATTTAAAAATTCTCTTTAAAATATTTTGGCGTTCTAGGTTGGCTTTATTTTTTACTGGATTAATTCCTTAGAACTGTTCTTCGATAGTCATTTTGAAGAGTATATTTTGTTGTATTTGGTTTCTCAGGCATTGTTTTGTGTTCTACATGTGAATTTCTTTTTATTATGAGATTAGTATAGTTTGTTTAGAAATACATAAAATGTTAAAGGAATTAAAATAAGTGGATATAGCACCATATATAATTGGCATTAAGTTTTTGTAGTATATTCATTTCGAGTATTTTTATACACAAATCTATGTATACATGTCTATATATCTGTCTATATCTATACATACATATTAGTGGGATTACACAAAATATTATTTTTAATTTAGTTATTATTACATAAAAAGCACATCTTTTCACATTATTGCAAGTTTAAAGCTATTGCTACTTTACTGTTACTTAAGAATTGCAGACTATTTCTTCGAAAGGTAATTTATTTCACCAAAATCATAACTAATTTTTTAATTTGAATTTTTAGCCACAAAAAAGAGAACTGTTAGTATACCACATTATACATTTTTGTACATTTCCTAGTTCATATTATTTTAAATTTTTATTTATATCTCTTCTTTTTTCATTCCTGTATCCCTCTATATCCCATCTGTAATTTCCACCTTGTCATGGAAGCTGGGGTTCAAAAAGGCTTAGTAGCTTGTACAAAGTTCCACAGTCAAATGAGTGGTAGAACAAGACCTGTTTTCAAAATCAAGAAGATCTGGCATTGTGGGTAGGGTTTGGAAATAGACAAAATTCTGAGTGAGTAATTTAGGTACAAGGATTAAGTGCAGTAGCTGATCCTGGGTGAGAAAGACAAAAGTCTTGGGATAGTTACTCTAAAACATGAAACATCTGTAGCTTGGCTTCTGTTTGGCTCAATTTTACAAGGAAGGAAGTTTTCTGCAAGTAAAAACTAATAACTAAAACGCTTCATTCTCAAGTATTCTAAATATAACAAATACTATTTAATAGCTGTAAGATTCATTTGATATTATCCATTCTATTTTTCTTTAGCTTTATTTTTATAAATAAGGAAACTGACTAAAAATTTTAAATGATCTTTCCAAGGTTCCCCAGATAACTTGTGTAAAATTATGTAAATAGTTTGGAATTGATATTACACAACTTGAAATATATATAATAAAAGCACAAAGAAGAAGAAAGGAAGGGAGGAAGGAAGGAAGGAAGGAAGGAAGGAAGGAAGGAAGGAAGGGGGAGGGAGGGAGGAAGGAAGGAAAGAAAACACTGATTTACTTTGCCTTTCATACTTAGTGTATCAACTTGACGATGCATGCTGTATAGCTTAATGGTTATTTGAATATGAAAAGTATGTCTCAATGTATTTTCATTCCCTCAACAAAAATGTTGAATTCTCGAGAGAAGGGGAAGGTTAGGATGTGGGGATGCTGTTTCAAACAGCAAGTACTAAAACACTTAATAGATCGATCATTTTTTTTAATGCAGAAATGATAGCCCTTTATGTGAAAAATAATCCCACTCTCTGCTTGTTTATCTCTATATCTTGAATGTGTTTGAATTGGTTTTCTCGTATGTTAGTAAGTAACTATGTCAGTATGAGAGCCCGTTAAAACTTATCCATCACTTCTACCTTAATGGAAATCTCAGTTTTTTTCCCAGCATGTTGTAATATAGGAGAAGAATCATATAAAAGGAAAATTCTACCCCACATTGCAGAATTTAGCAGTAAGTCGATCAGATGTTTCCAACCAATGAATATGGTAGCAATTTGTCTTTTAACTTTTCTGTACGTGTGTGTGTATCTGTGTGTGTGTAATTTTTTTAAATTTTGCCAGTGCCACATTAGGTTAACAAGAAAAACAATTATACTAAAAACGATACAAATATTTGTATTGGGAGCCAGAAACAAATGTCAACATAGCGAGACAGTATCCTAGGCTTTAACCAGATGTTGAGCTCAACGCTCTCAGGCACAGTAGGCTTATAGAGGAGAGCTTTATAGAGGGGCTTTAAAAAAGGAGAGAAGGCAGATGCAACCCTGTGGCCTGGGGCAAGGCTGAAAGGAATGTGCAGGGAGCTGGCCAGGGCCTAGAAGTGGCTCTCTGCCACTCTGTAAAAAGGACAGTGTGTTTCCCCAGTAGTCCACGCTGCAGAATGAACACAACTTTGCTTGGGGGCTTGCCTTACTTAACACAAAGAATGCATTCCCAGAGGGGAGAATTTAGCTCAGTTTTGTCAAAGAAAAACTTTTTAGTGATAAATGGAGTAAGAACTCATTGCTTTTAAGCAACTACTTCTAAAACAAGGTCAGACAGAAGGATCAAGCTACATCAAACAAGTAAGAAATATCTAGCAAGGAACTTCCTGAAACAGTGAATATAACTGAAACTAAAACCCAGAATGTTAGCTTAAATTTCAGACACAAAATGTGATTGAGCATAGAGAGAGTACCAAGTATTACTAATAAGTAGGTGTATTAAAAAAATGACAGACTAACACGATCCCCAGACTCCAGAGAGAAATCTTCATTTTCACTGTGCATCTTTAGGTGTTTATCTAGAATAAAATTTCATTGTCCTATTGACTGTTTTGTTAATTTCAAATATATAATAAATTGATCATAAAATTTATCTAAAGATATTAAAGCCAATAAAATGTTGTTGGTGACTTTTATTAAATTGGCACAGAATCTTTAATACAATACTAGTCTGCTTGAGGTGCTATAACAAAATACCATAGACTGAGTGACTTAAAAACCACTGAAATTTATCTCTCGCAGTTCTGGAGGCTGAGAAGTCTAAGATAAGCAGTGGAGAGATTTGGTGTCTGGTGATGGCATATTTTCTGTTCATAGATGGCACCTTCTTACTTTGTTCTCACGTGGTAGGAGGATCATAAGAGTCCTCTGGAGAGGGTGGGGTCTTTATAAGGGAAATAATTTCATTAACTAGGGTTCCACCCTCATAACTTCACCACCCAAAGGCTTTATCTCCTGGTACTATTGCTTTGGGGATTTGAATTTCAATATATAAATTTGAGGAGGACACAAATATTCAGGCCATAACACATTCACAGCTATATAACTGAATAAAATTAATTGAATTAATTGTTTAGTAACCTAATCTAAAATGAGAATAAGGATAACATATATATAAAGACAGAGGCTGGTCAAAATAATCAGTTAATTTGTTGAACTGTGGCCCAGATCTGAATTTATAATATCAACAAAATTGTTTTAACTTATGTGCTTTTAATTTAGCATAATGTTGACATTAAAAGCAACAATATAGAAAATAATAATGCTGTAGACTTAATGTTTGTGTCTGTCAGAGTTCATATTTTGAAACCTAATCCCAAATGTAAGGGGATTAGGATGTGAAATCTTTGGGAGCTTATTAAGTCATGAAGATGAAGTTCTTATGTTCTTATAAAAGGGACCTTAGGGAACTCCCTTCCTCCTTCTGCTATGTGAGGGCACAGCTAGAAGAAGGGCATCTATTGAATCCAACCCAATTGTTCCATAGACATTTTTTTTATAAACATAGAAATTCTGGTACTAAAGCTTGAAATTTATATTTGTTTTATCTGAGTTCCTTCATCAGGAAACAACCTCAGGTTTTTCAAAAAAAAGTATCAAAGAACTGAAACTCATCAGATCACCACATCCAGAAAATGAGATGCCAGGCCCCTCATTTATCATGATTGCTTCCTTGCCCCTCCCTAGTTCCTGTTTTCTTACACAGTTACATTTTTTCCCTGCTATATAAACCCTTAGTTTTAGTTGGTCAGGGAGATGGATTTGAGACTGGGCTTCTGTCTCCTCGGCTGCAGCATCCGATTACAGCCTTCTTCTTTAGTAATACTCATCATCTCAGTCATTGGCTTTCAATGTGGGGAGGACCTAGACAGAATCCCTGGTGTTTTGGTAACACTATGAACCAGAAAGGGGCCCTCAGCAGACATCAAATCTGCCAGGTCTTTGATCTCAGACTTTCCAGCCTTCAGCACTGTGAGAAATAAATATTTGTTGTTTATAAACCACTTCTTCTACAGTGTTCCGTTATAGTATCTCAAAAGGACAAAACAAATGAAAAGCAAAGGAAGTTCAAACATAATTGTCAAACTATATTTCAATCCTAGAAAGCCTTTTAAATTGAGGCAGGGTGGGATGGAGAGACATATAATGAACTGAAGCATTATATAATGAACAAGCAGCAAATAGGTCAGAGATAGAAATAACCTTAAAATATTCCAGCCAAATGGTCATTTTATGGAGAAGAGAATGGACACCTAGAAAGGGTACGTGCTTTATCCAATGTTATACTGCTACAAATGCCAGCTCTAGGTCAGGCCCTATATCACAGTGGCTTTTTCCTACTCTCATGAATTGAATTGTGTTCCTCAAAAAAAATGTTGAATTTCTAACTCTCAATATTTTAGAATGTGCCCTTAATGTTAGTTCCTCCTTATTAGCAGGGGATGTGTTCTAAGATCCCCAGTTGATATCAAATCCTATTTATATTATTTTTTTTAAAATAAAATGTATAACAAAATTTCATAAATATGTATGTATAACATAAAATGTGGATTGCTCTAATTCACAGAGATTCAAAAAGAAAAATATATAAAGATTTAAGACAACATTATTAACTCTGGGCTACAAAATAAAGAAACATGTACTTATTTAAAATTGCAAATCATTAAGAGAGAAAATAATGTCTAGAGCCTTTTGGGAAAGTGATAATATATGACCTCACAATAATGCTGGGGAATAAAACTTTGCTCATCTCCTTGCCATGCAAAGTCTGGATATTTTAGTTCTTCTTACCTGTATATCACCAAAGTTTATACAAAATGAACCCTATACACAACTTAAAAATCTTTGATTTATTTTAACTCACTGAAATATAATGGCTACCTGGAGTAAATACAGGGAAATGTATTTATAAAATAAACCAGTGGGTTATAAATAGCTCATATATAATGTATTTGATAAGAGAAGCTATTGATAATTGGATTTTTTAAAAAAAGTTTAAGAGCAATATATAAGCAAAGGCTTAGAGAAATCACATAAAAGGGAATGTTGTCTCTTGCCTTCAACTTTAGTTCTGGAAGGTCACAGTATATTGTTTGACAGCAAAGACTTTTCGCATCAAGCAGACCGGCTTTGCCATTCATTAACTGATCTCAGGCAGTCTTTCTCAGCCTCAGTTTCCTCATATATGAATTTAATCTGCCTCAAAAATTTTATGTGAGAAAATGATATAATGCATATAAAATGTTTGAGTACAAAGCCTATCTCCTAGTAAGCCCTTACGCTTGCTTCGAGGTATTATTATGTTATTATGAAATTGAGTTTTATATACACAGAACATCAAATCATTAAGCCCTTTAACATTAGAAGAATGACATTGACCTTCTCTAATGATTCTTATTTTTTCTTTATAAAGATATTAAAGTTGTGCAATTATGTCAGTAAGAAAAGTGATAAAAATATATTAAAATTAACAAATAGTACATACCATTTAGTAGCAGTAACAAGTACTTTTCCAAGTATTTCATGTATAATAACTCACCGAATTCTTATAGCTATTCTATGTGGTAGCCATTATTACTATTCCTGTTTTATAAATGAGAAATCAAGGGACAGAGAGGTTCTCAAGCTTACCTAAGGATTTACAACAGACATGAGTGTTGCTGCTAAGGAAACCTGGCTTCAGAATCTGCTTGTAACGTTAAGCGATACTGCTGTTGTTAGAATGGGCATCACTTTGTGGATCACTACAGAATGTGCTGTGTTCACTCACTTATGTGAAGGTTTATAGAAATTTTAATTCCATACTTGCATCCTTCTCTCTTACTAGGTAATGTCCTTGTATTTTTATGGTTTTTAAATAATGTAAATAAGATAGTCGTACCTTCAGTCAATTCAAAGGAAATGTTTGTCCACAATTCTGACTTTTAGCTTTATTGTAAAAGTACTTTTATGCACCTTAAAAGAGCTGAAAAAGAAGACAAGGGTGTATTGCAGGGATACTTACATGTGTAAGCCTTTATAGTTTAAATATCTATGACTCTAACAAAACAAGAAGCCAAGGATTATAACTTACAAAAGAAAGTTGGTTGGCAACTGGGATTCATAATAAAACCCTGAGTCTGACCATAGGCTCACAGAAGGAAAATTATATAGAAAAGAGGGAGAATTTTTTTTACCATATTATTTCCTACATACAGACCTATCCTAAGAGATTTATGCAGAGTCATATTTGTAGCAAGATGAAAAGGGTGCTCTGTCCTAAGAATCAAAGCCAAGGAAAGATTGAAAAATAGAATAGCAACAAGAAGCTCATCTTATCATCTTGCATGAAAAGAACGTGAAAATGCTTCTGATGCTCCCATTAAGCACAGTAAACTGTCTTAGGAGGATTATATTAAAACCATTAAAGGTATGACACTATTCTATTAAAACTTCAGAAGGTTTAAATGTGTTTATATTTTTCAACTTTATATTCAGAATTTTTTATTGATAGGGTTTGTACTTGTTGAGAATGTTTACTTGCACGGCCAATTTTCACATAATTGTTTACCCCCAAAATATTAAAAAACGCTCTATTTTTAAGTGTAATGAATATCCATCATAAAAATTCAGATAGCATTTAAAGTATAGAAAAATAAATATTAGCTGAATTTCCTTCACCCATACATAACCCTAACATGTCCATATACTATACATTGTCATCATGAAACTGGCCCAGTTATCTCATAGAACTAATGTTTACAGTTGTTTTTTTGAATACACATGGAAATTGACCCTCTCAGTCTTAAAACTTGAGAAATTTTACATTTGTCTTCAGTCCTCCCAGGTAACATCAAGGAACTCAAACTTTCCAGATCATCACCCCTGGACAATGAGACACCATGCCCCTCACTCATCATGATTGCCTAACTGACCACCTTTGACCAATTTCTCTTCCTTACCCCTCCCTAATTCCTGCTTTCCCACATGTAGTTACATTTCTTCCCAGATATATAAACCCCTAATTTTAATCAGTTGGGATCTGATTTGAGACTTATCTCCCATCTTCTCAACTGGAGCACTTGAATAAAGCCTTCTTCTCTGGCAATACTCATTCTCTCAATAATTGGCTTTCTGTGGGACGACCAACAGGACCTAGACAGAACTGTGTGTGGGGTGTTTCAGTAACAATCACAATACTATATTCTTCTAGTATAGACATAATTACATATTTTAGACTTAATAACTTTTAATAACAAACACATTTGTACCATAATTTTTTAAAGCAATCCCATATTGAAGAACCTTGAAGTTACTTTTAAGGTTTTCCTATTATAAACAAGGCCACAGATATCTTTCACACTTTCCTAGTTACTTCTGTAGGATACATGGTTACAAATGGTAATAGTATATTAAAGAGCATTCATATTTTAACACTTTATTACATATTTTTGACCTCCCTTCCAAAAATGTATTAATATTTGTTTTCCCCAATGTTATATGTGAATGCCCTGTATGAAATATCATCAACATTAGAAATAGCCAAGCATCTCTTGCGGAAGCCTCTTTTGCCCATTCCTGATGTCTATTAGTTTTTTTTCTATAAATATTCTGGTCTTATAGCCCAATACCTTACTTCAGTCCACAGAAGAGCAAGTTAATAGTTTGGTGCTAACAGTCATTGATCCATTTTTGTGGAGAGGGAAAGACTAATTTGGGAAATTTATTCTCATTTGAAAACTTACACTGTCAATTGGTTAGACTAGAATTATAGTCCCTCAAATCTTGTTGACCATGTGATTCCAAGTTAGAATTGTGTGAGATATGAAAAGTTGAATCAGAAATCACTACTTTTTGAAGATCATGCAATTAGAGGCAATGAAAGAAATCACAGAGTTGCAGGCCAGGTCCACTTTCCTTCACTTTGTGTCCAACTCGTTGTCCAAACTGTTGGCCCTGCTGATCAAGAGTCACCACTCCTTCAATACACACTTAGCTGCAGAACTACAGAAGAAACAGCTCCCCATAAATGTTTTTCACCAGCATTCCTTAATGGTCCCCCATTGTTGGCTAAATATCAGATTGACAGGTTGGTGACATCATTGATTTTCCAATTCTCTCTTTTAAATACTCATTTCCTCAGCAATTCTCATGGTTGTGTAATATGTAAAAATAAAGATAAATAATATCTTACCTGGTTCTCCTGTGGTTCTCTTACCCGATTAAATGCTGCCTGGTTTGTATTTCCTCCTCTCTACCTGGGCCAATGAAAGCTGATATGTTGGGGCTCTACAAACTCAAATCTAGCCTCCCATGGGCTATCCTAGGAATGTGGTTGAATATGGAATGAGAAAACTCGTTTTGGTTCTCACAATAAGGTATGTAAACCAGCCAATTTTTAATCATTAATAAATGTTCTGTATATGTGGCCTTACAAATTGTGTCAAGTTGGTCCAGAACAGAGAAAACAGGTCCTATCAACAGACCCTTTCTTCACTACTTCAAGGGTCATTCTTATTATTTTTTTCTATTTTGCTGATTTAAGAAGCAAAGTAAAACATTACTTTAAAATTTAAATTTATTTGAATATTAATTTTTTAATATATATTTTTATGTTGACTCACCATTTGCAATGTGATTTATTCTAAATGTTAGTGCATGCATTGTAGTCATTGTTTGATTGGCCTATTTATTTTCTTTTTAATTTAACTATGTGAAAACTTATTTAATTTAGTCAACTTTTTATATTTGATGACTATATGCGAAATATTCCTCACTTTGTTATATAAATTTCTTTATTATGTTAAATATATCAAAACAAATAATAAAATGACAGATATTAAAACCTTTTGTACTTCAGAGGACACCATTAAAATGAAAACACAAGTCACAGATTAGGAGAGAATTTATATAAATAATATGTGACAAAAGGAAATAAAAATAAATATAAATTTTGTATCTAGAATATAAAAATATATCTTATTACTTGATAATAAAAAGACAACTCATTTCACCAAAAAAATTCAACAAAGAAGATATATGAATTGCCAATAAACTCATGGTATGATTGTTGACACTATTAGACTTGAGAGAAATTCAAATTTAAAGCACAATGAGCTACCACTTCACACCTACAAGAATAGCTATAATAAAAAAAATAGGCAATAACAAGTGTTGGTGATAATGTAGATAAGTTGGAAACTCAAAATGATGCAATTACTAGAAAAAATACGACAACTTATTTTTTAATTATAGTTTAAGTTCTGGGATACATGTGCAGAACGTGCAGGTTTGTTACATATGTATACACATGCCATTGTGATTTGCTGCACCCATCAACCCGTCATCTACATTAGGTATTTCTCCTAATGCTGTCCCTCCCCTAGACACACCCCCAGACAGGCCCAGGTATGTGATGTTCCCCTCCCTGTGTCCACATGTTCTCATTGTTCAAATCCCACTTATGAGTGAGAACATGCACTGTTTGGCTTTCTGTTTCTGTGTTAGTTTGCTGAGGATGATGGTTTCCAGCTTCATCCATGTCCCTGCAAAGGACATGAACTCATCCTTTTTTATGGCTGCATAGTATTCCATTGTGTATATGTGCCACATTTTCTTTATTCAATTTATCATTAATGGGCATTCGGGTTGGTTCCAAGTCTTTGCTATTGTGAACAGTGCTTCAATAAACGTATGTGTGTATTTGTCTTTATAGTAGAATGATTTATAATCCTTTGGGTATATAACCAGTAATGGGATTGCTGGGTCAAATGGTATTTCTGATTCTAGCTCCTTGAGGAATCAGCACACTGTCTTCCACAATGGTTGAACTAATTTACACTCCCACCGACAGTGTAAAAGCGTTTCTACTTCTCCACATCCTCTTCAGCATCTGTTGTTTCCTGATTTTTAATGATCGCCATTCTTACTGGGATGAGGTGGTATCTCACTGTGGTTTTGATTTGCATTTCTCTAATGATCAGTGATGATGAGCTTTTTTTCATATGTTTGTTGGCCGCATAAATGTCTTCTTTTGAGAAGTGTCTGTTCATATCCTTCACCCACTTTTTGACGGGGTTGTTTGTTTTTTTCTTGTAAAGTTGTTTAAGTTCTTTGTGGATTCTGGATATTAGCCCTTCATTAGATGGACAGATTGCAAAAATTTTCTCCCATTCTGTAGGTTGCCTGTTCACTCTGATGGTAGTTTCTTTTGCTGTGCAGAAGGTCTTTAGTTTAATTAGATACCATTTGTCAGTTTTTGCTTTTGTTGCTATTGCTTTTGGTGTTTTAGTCATTGTCTTTGCCCATGCCTATGTCCTGAATGGTATTGCTTAGGTTTTCTTCTATTGTTTTTGTGGTTTTAGGTCTTACATTTAAGTCTTTAATCCATCTTGAGTTAATTTTTGTATAAGGTGTAAGGAAGGAGTCCAGTTTCAGTTTTCTGTATGTGGCTAGCCAGTTTTCCCAACACCATTTATTAAGTAGGGAATCCTTTCCCCATTGCTTTTGTCAGGTTTGTCAAAGATCAGATGGTTGTAGATGTTTGGCATTATTTTTGAGGCCACTGTTCTGTTTCATTGGTGTGTATATCTGTTTTGGTAGCAGTACCATGATGTAAAGCTGGATGCATCATGCTGACAACTCTTTTTTAAGTTAAATACAGTTAGGAAATCCAAAAATTCCATTTCTAGGTATCTACCTAGCAGAAATGAATACATTTGTCCACACACAAAGAATATATAAATATTTGTCGCAGCATTATTTACAACACATAGACAAAAGTGTAAACAACCCATATTTTCATCAACATAAAAAGATGAAATATATGCATAAAGTAGTATATTATTCAGCAATAAAAAGTATGAAATATTGATACACACATAACATCAATAAAAATATTTTGCCACGTGAAAGAAGCCAGGTGTAAGAAACAATATATTATATGTTTCCATTGATTTTAAATGTCCACCAAAGGCAAACATACAAACACAAAAGTAGACCTGTGGTTACCTAGTGCTAGAGGTGAGAGCTCTGGGTAACTGCAAATGGGCATGAAGGACTTTTTTAAGGTCATGGAAATGTTCTAAAATTGTATTATATTGGAGATTGCACAACTCTGTAAATATATAAAAATCATTACATTGTACACCTAAAATGAGCAAATTTTATGGTATGGAAATTATACTTTAATAAAGCTATTAAAAAGATAAACCAAAAATTTAGTTAGTGTCATTTATTTGGAGCTGAGGGATATAAACATAATTAATCTTTACCTATGAAATGTAGATTTATGAAATAGTTACCTGATTTGCCCAAGAACACTAAAAAAGAAGGTTAAGAAGTCAATCATGCTAACACACTGGGTTCTAAATTCCCAGAGGACAGACGGGCGCGGTGGCTCATGCCTGTAATCCCAGCACTTTGGGAGGCTAAGGCAGGCAGGTCACGAGGTCAGGAGATCGAGACCATCCTGGCTAACACAGTGAAACCTCGTCTCTACTAAAAATACAAAAAAAATTAGCTGGGCGTGGTGGTGGTGGCGGGTGCCTGTAGTCCCAGCTACTCAGGAGGCTGAGGCAGGAGAATGGCATGAACTCATGAGGTGGAGCTTGCAGTGAGCCGAGATCACGCCCACTGCACTCAAGCCTGGGCGACAGTGCGAGACTCTGTCTCAAAAAACAAAAAACAACAACAACAAAAATAAATAAATAAATAAGTAAAATAAATTCCCAGAGGACATGAAATTAAAATTGTAAATAATTATAATGTACTAAAATATTTCACTTTGCTTTCATGTAATTTAAAGCAAATTATAAAATAAACCATCTGTAGTAAAAATAATGTATTAAAACAAAAATAGTCATTAATATAAATCCAGCACAATTAAAAAACTGAATCCATAACTTATTCTCTTAGATCAAGGTCAAAAGAAATGAGAGCACACGATCATATTAGATAAAGGATACATGCACTATAAATGAAGTGCCAAAGTTAAACTTTCTTTGGCTGAATCTTTCTTTTCGAATGGCAAAATTCTGTATACACATTCTAGGTAGTAAGCTTGGTCAGAAACTCTGAGAACATGTGTCTTTGGGGATCCAAGCACCATTTACTTATCTTGCTTCAGATCATTTCATGATAGAGATCTAGGGGGAAAACAAGCAAGTCAAAGAAAGGAATAGAAAATGAAGAAACTAGAGAGGGAGGATCAAAGTACTTTACTTATTTATATATTTACTTTATTTATTTTTTATATTTTAATCCCCATTCTGAGAAGCATATATATTTATTTTTAGCCAAGGATTGTCTTTGAAAACCAGCCAAAAAAAAAAAGAAGGATGCAAAGGACCTTTCTCCATACTGCCTTTGAAAAATCACAGGGAAATGATTCAAAGCACCTTTCTATACAGAACTTGAATAACAGGAGATAAAGGAATACATGGAAAACATTAAAAAATAAATGCAGTTATAAGGCACTCTTTTTCAGTATCTGTGCTATACAGTTTTCTGTTTTTCATTCTGTAGCTTCTACTGTATAAAGAGGCATTTATTATACACATGTTCCTCTGGTCTCATATTTAAATTCATGCATGTCTTTCTCCCGCAATTGAAAAATAACAAATAAAATTTCTATTCGTAATTCTTAAAGCACTTTTATGAGTATTAATGTAGCCCAATCTCCACAAGATGTAATACAGATAGGCAGATATAATTTTCCTTAGTTTCTATAGGAGAAAAATAAGAGATGTTAATTGACTTGGTCATGTCATAAAGTTGACAACATATGTAGTTGAAGCTTAAAACCAGGTCTGAAGAGCCTAGAATTTAAAACAATAATTTTGCCTTGTTTTGTTTTGTCATCAGAACACCACCTCCACAAGCAGCATCACTTTATCTTGATTTCAAAAACGGAATCTGATGGTTAATCTATACAACTGGTTACAAAATGGCCTGAGAACAAATTTAACTGTGACTTTAAATGAAACAAACTGCAGGTTATTTCAGAAAATGGAGTAATTGGTTTAACCAGAAGCCCTCAATTAATTCTAATATAAAGTAAAACAAGATATACCACTAAATGGCTAATATTATCTGGCATCGGGTATTACATATAAAACATTTCTTTTTAAAAATGTATTAAATACACACAATAAAAAATGTGTATTTCATAAATGTCCATAAGTCCAGTACACTTAGACTTGCACCAATATTTAACACTTAAATTTCTCATTTTTTTCCTTTAAGTAATATTGCAGATACCTAGCACATGATATTTTAAAGAAAATGTTTTGAGAAATGATTGTATATTGTATATTAATAGCATCCAGGGATAATTCTGAAAAGAAATATAACCATTATTTATTGTGTACATTAAGTCCATTTTCTTTCTCCTTACATGACCACCAAAGCTACACATACCTACAGATGGCCATAAAACAATATATTTTTTCTTAGCTTCTGTAATTAACTCATTCCTTAAACTTTTAATCAAGGGAGGACATTGCCAGTCTTTGTTGTTACTAAGCCAAATCCAAAGGACTAATATTTAACAATGTAGCTCATTTATTTAAATAGGAAACATATTATGCAACTAGAAAGTATCATTATAGACTTTAAGTGAATAATTTTACTTATTGAAATGAATTTTGGCAGTCAGATTGAATTGTCAGGTTTAAATCTTTATTTTTCAATGATTCCAATTATTTTGAGTACCAAATGCTTTAGTAAACTCAAGAAGGCAATTAATAAGCTCAATTTGACAAATCAAAAATCCTCATCAATTTTTACAGCATTAAAATATTCCTTATGTTATAAATGAGCACATCCCACAGACTATTTTTTTTAAACTTCTTATAATTTCCAACCTTAAGTGTCAAGAGGATGAACAATGTGTCTATGTCAATGGGTTTTCTAATCTAGGTTTGCTTTTTCTTTAATCTACATTTGTCTAAGCTTACAAAGAATATAGACAATAAATTCACAGTTCATCCTAGCTATGACACACAAATAAGGAAAATAATATTTTATTTTGAAGAGCAATTTTGTTTTTCAAACTTTCTTCTTAACCATCTTATGAGCTGATTCCTAGAATTAGCTTTATCACTTACTAGTTCTGACATAAAGGAAGAGACTTTTAATTATTCATGCAAAATAATGTTTTGATTAAATTTTATTCCATCTCACAAGTGTTTAGTAAAGTATTATCTATCTAAGGAAAATATATTCCAAATCAAGTGGTCCCCAAGACATACTAAAATGTCTTTACACAGTCCCTATTTAAATAACCATTCCCTACAAAGTCTCAAAAATTCCTAAAGATATTTTTAATCTTGATTTTATTATAAATTAGGTTTATCCCATAATAAAAATTTTAAATGCATCAAGTAATTATATCTAACATGATTTTGTTTTAAAACTTTAGTTGATAAGATATTTTCCACCCTGCAGAGAACCTTCCTAGGTAAAGAAAGAAAAAGCAAAAAATGGCTAAAGGTATTAAAATGAAACTTCTCTTTTTGTATAATTTTTTTCACAGATCAATCCATTCCTTAACTAGCATATATTAACATTTATTTTTAAAAATAGAGGCATTATAATACAGAAAAATAAATTATGATACATTATCTTTCTTAGAAACTCAACTAAAATTAGATCCATGAAAATTATTTTTTAATTCCTTCTTGTGGCAGCCAGTTGTGGCTTTCAATGTATTCTTTTATTCTTCATGAACCACAAAGAATAGGCATATATGCATTGAAGCATAAGTTTGGTTTCCTATGTCATTATCTATGGTTTGCCTACAACAAATATTAAGAGCCATAAAACTATACAGCCATGGTATTGGGCTCAGTGACCTTCCATGATAGTGAATTCAACAGATTGACTTTATGAAGCATAGAGCTGGTTTTTTTTCAAATTTATAAGAGTTAATAAGAGTCAGCATTCTATTTCTATAGCCTGGCTTGGGTTAAATTCAAATCTGTGTATTTGCCACTTAATTCAAAGCATAAGAAAAATCAGTATATTGCCAGGAGTTATACTATATAATTCTGAGACCAGAATCTGATTGAGAGGTAACTAGAAATTATTCACTGTATTCTGAAAAAACTATGCTAAAATTACAAATGATGGATACAGGTATAGTAAATTGGATCATTTCCTATTTATATTCCCCACTACAATATTTAAAAAATGATTATACTTCTTATTTCATACTGTGCTTGATCCCTGAATAAGAGAGAGCATTTGAGGGGGAACACCCAGCCAAATATACATATCCTAGTAGACTGCTTTCTTGCACCTAGGGGTCTTGGGGAGTAACAGATATTTTGCTGGGAAAGATACAGGGTAAGAGATGCTTAACAAACTATTTGCACGGTTGAAAGTTGAGAAAGCCCTTCAAGAGAATAGTAGTCATTCACTCTAAATTGCCTCCAGAGCAGCAGTCTCACTGTGTCACGAATGTTTGTGAGATGTATCACAGGGACTATATTACAAATAATAAACAACTGAAGTGCGAAGATGCTTAATTTAAATAAAATGACTGCAAATTTATGATTGTCTCCAGTACTCATTTGTTGTTAGATACTCTAGCTCCTCAGCTGGAGGAAACAGAGAAATTCAGTTTCCATGGCCTTTTAAATATTTTTCTATATATTATTTTATGACATTCCAGAATATTCCCAATTAACTTCTTTTTGAACATTTAGTGTCTTGCAGCACTTGGCTTGCATATAAATGAGAACTATGCCAATCTTCTGACATTGGCCATAACAGGAAGTGGACTCACTATATAAACTGTTAAGCCAATGTAATGGCTAGAACTGTCGTATTAACCTCTCATCCTCATTTACGTTTCCCACAAGGCTGCTCTTTATTTGTGAAACAAACAGGCTGGTAATTGGCTGTTCACCTTCTGCCTGCACTATTATCAAGATTTATGAAATAAGGTTAAAGAAATCAAGATGAGATTGATGTATGAATCATTGTAACAGAGAAAACTGAGAGTCTCCTGGCCATTCATTTTCTGGCAATAAAATCTAATGCTGTTAAATAAAGAAGCTGTGTATAATCCGTGAAGTTCCTGGTTGCAGTAATATTAATAACACTTAACAGTAAAATAATAACAGTTCCCAAGGTAATGATTTTCTCTTACATTACTCATAGAGATTTAAAATTATAAATAAAGAATATCTACAGGTTTCTCTTCTGAAAGCTATTTTTTCACTAATGTTGAAGGCATTCGATCAACATGACTTGAGCTATTTGAAAGAAAGTTGCCTAAAATGCAAGCATATTGACTCCATAAAAGTAGAAAACTAAAGTCCACATTAATCTCATTGCAGTCATCATCTGGAATGCTGATAAACATATTTGTCAAAGGGAATCTGAAGCTCCTGTATAATGTCCTCATAAAACTCCTTACTGGAATACATTTCCACTGCAATTTAATACAGTTAAATTTATTCACAATAATAGCATAATTTTGAAATTCAATTGAGAAATTCTACATATTGGGTTTTTCTGTGATTTAAATAAAACCTATTAATTCACCATTAAAAACTCAATTGAATATTTTATTATGATGGGATAGAATTCTAAATTTATGAGTTGCATGTAGAATAACAGCTTGCATATCTTCAAAATAGAGTCAATTTTATAATGTACAGTGGGATATGTCATGCATGTTAATGCATATATGTTTTATATCTAGTCAGTACTGGTTAATTATTTTGTTTGAGAAGAAACTCTTTCTCACATAGCAGGAGACATCCCTGTAAAACAACTATATTGTATATTTCCTCAGACTTTGAATGCAGCACACTGACACATGTGTGAATCTAGAAGTCACAATAATAAAGATCAATAATAGAAATCGGAAACATTTGAAACTGCAGGCTGCTTTTAGACTTACATCAGTTATCTTGTTTTGATACCAGTTGTTAGAACTTAAATATACAATTTGATGTTGAGTTTCTTAGCAGTCAAAGAAAAAAAAGAACAAAGAAAAAAAAAAGAAAATACCAATTCTTGAAGGTAAGTAATTATTTTCCCCTTTTTTTCTATCTCCCAGAAGGGAATGTATTTAGAGGGTTTTAACTGTTGCAGTTGTCAACATTCTTTTCTTCTAACATCCTTAAATGAAAGTAAAAAGGCAGACATTGGAACTCAATTCAGAAAAAGTGATTTGTGAGAGGCTAAATTGATGTGATATGATCCAGTATATAAATGTGGTTACCTGGCTCCATATAGTAATAGGATTTAGCCTGTACTTTAAATGATCTTTTTAAGATATAACTTCTTTCCAAATGGCATGTAATAGGAGCCAGTAGCAGATTGAGAATGACTCTTTAACCAGACTTGCAAAGCTGATTCTCTATTTTTTGTTAAGATCAAATCTGTGACTATTGGATGCTAGATAGAAACAGTAAGATAGAGAATAAATTGATTTAGTTGGAGGAAGAAGGTGAACATAAATAAGATAGAAACAGGAAAATAAATGAAGCTTTTTTGAATATAAGGAATAGAGTAACCAGAGAACAAAGGATTGGAAAACCATGTAGGTATTGGAGAGTTAGGAAAATAATGTGAAACAAATCTATGTTTTAGGTAAGTTACTTTGCACTAATTGCCATGTATAAAATTAGAAGAAAGAAGCTAGAAGGGCAGAATAATATGGCAGCCAAAATTAATGCGCTTGACATGGCAGGAGATAATGTCTCCAAAACAACTAAATTTGATATTTCATCACGAAGCTTTATTTAGTAATTAACTCATTTTTAGAACCACACATGGATATTGTCTCAAAATAGTTGCTTTCTGTTAGATCATTATTGTTAGAAGTCATAAATGTTATTTCCGATGCAGTTATATTATCTTTCCAATTACTAAGAAGAAATAAAAACAAATGAAAAATGATAATTTGCCACTCGTGGACCATTAAACACAAACTATATATAGTCTGCAGTTTGGGACAGAAGCCATTGTGGACCAGTTTTCTTTTATAAAATTTCCCTCTCTTCTCACAGACTTTGCAATACAGTGTATTTTATTTCTCTTCATTTGAACTTTTAATAAAACTTGCCTGATTCACTAATACGCCTTGTGTTTCTCGGTTTTTAAAATTTTTTGCCTTCCTTAAAATGTAAAATTTATAAAGCTAAAAATACCAGCTATATAAATGTTTGCTTTGAGTAAAATAATGACATTTATATAATATCTTCAGTTTAATGTTATTTATTTTTACTGTTTCAACTGTGATAGTTTAGCAAACATATTCAAGCCTTAAGCCTTGTGTCAGGAACTGTGGATATAAAAAGAGAGCATGTTACAACCCCTGCCATTGAGACTTATTTAGCAGAAAATGTGGAGGTATAAAATATGATTTCTGTGACATAGGGCCAGTTCATGGTGTGAACAATGGGTATGTAACACAGGCACATAGAAATTAGGGCTCGAAGAGGCCCCAGGGATTATCTAGTTCCTCTCTATAAAGATGAGAAATCTGAGGAGCACAGAAGTGATTTGCCCAAAGCCACATAGTATGATTGTAATGGAGCCAATTGTTGAGAGTAGAACAAAGATTTTTTTTTTTTTTTTTTTTTTTTTGAGACGGAGTCTCGCTCTGTCGCCTAGGCTGGAGTGCAGTGGCGCAATCTCGGCTCACTGCAAGCTCTGCCTCCCGGGTTCACGCCATTCTCCTGCCTCAGCCTCTCCGAGTAGCTGGGACTACAGGCGCCCGCCACCACGCCCGGCTAATGTTTTTTTTGTGTGTATTTTTAGTAGAGACGGGGTTTCACCGTGGTCTCGATCTCCTGACCTCATGATCCGCCCGCCTCGGCCTCCCAAAGTGCTGGGATTACAAGCGTGAGCCACCGCGCCCGGCCAGATTTTTTTTTTTTAACCACAGAGACAGTACAATCTCTACTACAACATACAAACCATTTGATTCAGGAGTTGGCAAATTAATTCAACACTTTAGGGTACAAATTAAAACTTGGTTGCTTCGCTTTTACTTCTTGCTCTCCCTCCCCGTCTCTCTTATTTCCTTCTTTTTAAATATATATTTTTTCCTTTTTTTTAAGTGTTCAATAATCTATTGGGGGTGGGGGTGGGACTTTGAATAGCTATAAAACACCAAAAGAGTTATCTTGAAACAGTCAACTGATCCTTAAAAGTTGAATCCTGATGATTTAAGTTTAAATTAATCAGAAAAGTAGAGGTGAAGGGCCAGATTGGCATTCCCCTCTGCACCGCTTCGTTTCGTCAGTGTTCAGAGTTCCAACTAATTGCAATGAGAACTCCATGTACATAAGCAATGAGTAGGGTGTAAGATGCATATTAATTTTGTAGAGCATTTCCCCTAGTTACATTTGTTTTTTTTTTTTATAAATCAGAGGGGGAAGTGCTTGGTTAAATAGTTCAAGACATCCAAAGAACACCAAATGTAGCTGGGATTCCTAATTAATATGTGTTTTACAGCAAGGAACGCTTGAAAGTTTGAGAGCATTGGGGAGTTTGATGTTATTTTTGAAATAAATTTTTAATTAAATTTTCCTTAATTGAACATACTGAAATTCCAGTAAAGGATGCCTATGAAGTACTCCTTGGGGTGTGGAGGAGCTCCACAGAGGTGTGGAGAAATATGTGAATTGGGCTGAGTATCTCATTAATTCTTACAACACCCTGGGAAGAAGATAGGAAGAATAATGTGCAAGCCACAATTCACTGAAGTAAAATGACCTTGGAGGGAATGTGAAAACCTTTGATGTCTGGAGAGTAAAAGAAGCTTAGCACAATTTCTTCTCACCAACCCTCTTTCTCTCCCCATGTTCTGCCTTGTAAATTAAGCAAAATTCTATGAGTTCCTATACGCCTGCTTATATGGCAGAGATAGATTTTTCCATAAAGTCAGACTTTATATATATATGTTTGTTCTTATCAGAATAAGGAATTTAACATATATTACTATGTACAAGGCATTGAGTGTGCTCTCTGAGAGGCAAAAAAAAATGGCTAAGTAGGCATCTATGTGTCTCTCCATCAAAAGGTCGCACCTATCATAATTCCAAAAGTATGCAAAACTCTGAAGAATTTTCAATTACTTTTTACTTCATGCAATTTCCATTAAGACATAAAATCATGAATCCATGAGTTTTTACATAAGATACAGGGCTACCTGATGTTATGGTGAATATGAGAGACACAGAGGAAATGATTTTGCCTTTAAGGCACTCATGAACTAACCGATAAGAAAGAAAACAGACAAAAAGAGGTGAAATGAATAGTTACAGACTACAAGAAATTGGAGAAAAGATAGGTCTGTGATATGTGTTGGTCATGTAAAATAAACTTCATAGACAAGATGGGATTGATATACAGTGATCAGATTCTTAAGCCAATCTCAACCTTCATTCTATCACTATGAGCCCTAAACTTAATCTGCTTAACATCTATTCTTGAGTTGTCACCCAAGTGACAACCACGAAATCTGACATATTAATTCCAAATGTCAAATCAAAATGAAATCCCTGAGACCAGGTTTAGTTGAGGTTGCTAAACCAAGTAGGAAGATTTCATTTTGCCAACTTGAGGCAATTTGAGTCAGGCTTAGGGTACTTTCAATATAAAACAGAAAGTTTAAAATATCATGACTCTTGCTTTTTCTTACCAGTGAAAATCATGAAAAGCAATTAATAGTACGATGTGGTCCAAATACACGTGATACAGTTATTTCCCTTTTTTTCTGAACTTCAAAGTTCCTAAGGAGAGTTTTAGTCATCCTTCGTTATTTTGTCTGAGAACACTGCACACTTACCAAGACATAGATTGTCACTGAGCCATGAATATTTGTTGAAAGGATAAATAAATGAACATTTTTATTGCCTATCTTTATAGTAATAATTATCTTTCATAATATTAAAGCTTTGTGAACTATTTAAGATAGCAAACATATAAAAATAAAAATGAGAATATTTTTATTTGCAAAATAAATAATTTTAGTAAAGTATTTACCAAAGCCTTTTTTTTAAAGCTTTAAAGTTTTAAATCTGCTATTTTCAAAAGTAAAACTTGGTTTGCTAAGTGTAATATATAATTTTCTACAATATATCCATTGCATATAGTAAGATGTCTGCACTGAACTAGAAGATATAACCATTTCATTTATTTATTATTTGCATTGTAATTCTGTACAGATTGAAGCAGCAGAGTGCTTAGTTTTAAATAAATCACATTCAACTGGATATTTAATTCAAAATGCTAATTGAATTTTATGTTGAAACTTGGCACTAAATCTTTACAAAGCACAATGCAATTTTTAATACTAATTTACATCCTATTTACCCTTTCTTAGCCCTCACTTTCTTCTATTTGATCTATAGGTTATGACATTCCTATTCAAGGAAACCTCTAAAACTCATTTCTGAGCTCATAGATAACCTTTAATATCATCTCATGCTGAGATTTAGAAGGCTATTCTTCCTTCTTGTATAATGTTTTATTAAAATGGTATCTTGCTCAAATGTCTAGATACCACGTCAGAAGCATTAATAAACACTTACAGATAGATGTATGTTTTCTGAGCTTGAAATGTATAAATTTCAATCAAAAATAATAGTAATCATCACAATAATAATGGTAATGCTACTTTTTATTTGTATAGCACCATGCCAACCAAGCTGCTTATGAGGTATTTGCCAAAACAAATAAAATTGGAGAATAAGTAAGCCCAGAAGAGATGTCCACAATTAACCATTATTTTTGAAAAGTCGTGTAAAATAAAATTTTAAAGTCCCAAAAATATACTGAGTGTATGGTTGCCTGAACTGATATTTCTGTCTTTCTTACCTCATGGAATTTTTATAGGAATAATAGTATGTGATTTTGCTATGTTTAAAATTTATAAGAGATATCAAAGGGATGTGCCATTCATTGCCTTTTTTATTAGAGCAGATAAGAATGGGCTATAGGTTATGACATTTCCTTTCAATGAAAATTCTAAAAATTACTCTTTAGTGCACAGATAACCTACAATATCATATCACACTTGTCTTTGGAGAAAGTTATTCTCTTGTACTTCTCTCATATAACACATTTGTCAAAGTGTCTAAGGAATGCATGTTATAGTATTATGCCAATTAGACATATCTAGATGTCTTTAAAAATAATACATTTTAAATGAAAATAAGGACAACTATCATAATCATCAAAACCATTCTGGTTTTGTTTTGTAATTGCTGATTTCTTTCAAGATATTCAAGATAGATACAGAGCCAGAATCTTCTTCCCTGAAAGCTTTTACTTGGAACCAAGCTGGTCAGTTTACAAAGCTTGATGAAGGAAGTGAAATTAAAGGAATGCTTTCACATGCAAGGGAGATATTTTGAATCCCAAATAAGATATTGCTATAACATCATTGGAGATGAGAAAGAATAAAACCAAGAAAGAAGAATAAATTGTGTCATAAAATGAGTGATGAAGGATAAATATGGTGATATAAAAGAGCATAAAAGTCCAGTAAATGAAGAAGCAAAACTTTAAAGCACAATTATAAATCACAGCAGACTGAGTGTGAGTGATTCTTCTGGGCCCGGAAATAAGGGAAAACCTGGCTAAATAAATTTTTCATCTAGTTATTTCATAGTAAAAACGACAGCATCAGATTTGACCAAATCAACAATAAAAGTACCCAAATGATCCCATAATTCCCTCTGGTAAATGGAAAATAATTGAAGTTACAACTGAAACAAATATTCTACTTCCATTACTTTGAATTAACATAGGGGGAAATAAGTTACAAATGTAAATATTTTATTTGTACAGATTAGGATTTTAATACATAAAGGTACTGGAAGGGATGTTAAGAAAGAAAAGACAACTTGTCATTTTCAGCCAAAAATTTGAGGGCAACAATTTGAAAACTAATTTGAGAGTATATTTGGGGACAAGTGATAGTGGCACAATAATAGATCCTGTGTGGAGAAACAGCACCGTCTCTGTCAATGTACTTCAAGTAACATAACATCAAGTTTAGCAAGCAGTCTCTGCCTTTCTGTGACCAAGTGGCCATTTCTATACTATTTCCCCATTAATTTGGACTTTATAACTTTGTAGCTATTAAAATTAGGAAATCCTATTATCACTACTAAAAATTATAGATTTGATTATATGAAAACATTGAACTAGTTTAATCAGTTGTAGCCTTCTCCTCACTGCCTTCCTACTTGAAAACCGAATAGCTATTAGAACAGGTAGGGCAAACAACATTGACAAATACCGTTGTCAACCTTAAGCAACACTGTGTGAAATGCTTCTCTGGACAATGAGAGGAAGTACATATACAAAACAAACTAAAATAGCATGCAGTATTTTTAAATTTATATATATATTTTTACATTTTCTCTTACATTCTAATTATATGTGTTAATCCAGAGTATTTATTTCATATATCTCAGGCTATCTCTACTGAACCTCTATTATATATTTAGGCTATGGAAAACTGCATAATTGACAAAATAAGTCTCTGAAGTAATTTTCTAGTTACTCAGTTAATTGGCATTGAATTTTTATAAATCATTGCTATTCTACTTTTGCATAAACAGCTTGCATTGAGATTATATTTCGTAGTGCAGTATCCCCATGAAGTAGATGTGTTATTAATACAATAATACCTTTTATGTGTTATTATTAACCAGAATGCCCCTATGGAGTTGCTATTATGCATGTTTCATGATATCATACAACATGTAGAATTTTTTGGCTGGCTTCTTTTAGTTAGCATAATATTTCCAAGGTTTATTTATGCTCTAGTAATTATTATCAGTACTTCTTTCTTGCTGAAGGTTACGGCAATATATTATTGCTAGATAATATTACATATTATTGTACGGCTCTACTGCATATATTTATTCACCAGTTGAAGAACATTTAGATTGTTTCATACTTTGGCTATTATGAATAATACTGCTATGAAAATTTGTGCGTGCCCAAATTTTTGTCTGAACATTTGTTTTCAATTCTTTTAGAAATGTACCTAGGATTAGAATTGGTAGCTTATATGGTAATTCTACATTTAAAATATTGAGGCAGTGCCACACTGCTTTAAAAAATGACTGTGCCATTTTACGTCTCCACCAACAATGTATGAGAGTTCCAATTTATTCACATTCACATCAACACAATATTTTTATCTTTATAACATTTGTCATCCTAGTAGTTGTGAAGTGGTATCTCATTGGTGATTTTAATTTTCATTTTCCTACTGACTAATGATGACGAACATCTTTCCATGTATTTGTTGACCATTTGCTTTCCTTTAGAGAAGTGGCTTCTTAAAATTTTTGTCCATTCTCTCATTGGGTTGTCTTTTTGTTGTTGCCTTGTAGAAGTTCTTTATATAATATTCTGCATTCAAGTTTCTCATCAGGTATATATTTGTAAAGATTTTCTTCTATTCTGTAAGTTTGCTCTTGAACTTCACGGTGTCTTTTGACAGACAAATGTTTTTAACTTTGATTAAATCCAACGTATTAATTTTTGTTTGGCAGTTTATGCTATTTTTTGTTGTAACTAAAAAAAACAAACTCCAGTCCACAAATATTTACTTTTATGTATTCTTTCAGGAATTTAATGGGTTTAGTGCTTACAATTATATGTAACATTATGTCAACTAAACATGTTAATTTTTATAGTGTGAATTATGGGTTTAATTTCATTATTTTGCATGTGGATATCCAGTTGTTCTAGAGCCATTTGTAGAAAGACTGTTTTTCTCCAGTTGAATTGTACTGATACCTTGTCCAAATATTAGTTGGCCATAAATATGAGGATTTATTTCTGAATCTTTAATTCTAGTTTATTGATTTACACATCAATCCTTATGCAAATATCACACAGTCTTGACTAATTAAATTTGTAGTAGGTTTTGAAATCAGAAAGTATGAGTCTTCCACCATTGCTCTTATTCTCAAGAGTGTTTTAGCTTTTCTGAGTTACTCCAATTCCACATTAATTTTAGAATGAGCATGTCGATTTCTGCAAAAAATATAGCTGGAATTTTAATAGTGACTTAAAATCCCTAAAAATTTCGTTGTGTTCAATCTGTGTATCAATTCGAAGAGTACTGCCATCTTTTTTTTTTTTTTTTTTTTTTGAGACGGAGTCTCGCTCTGTCACCCAGGCTGGAGTGCAGTGGCGCTATCTCGGCTCACTGCAAGCTCTGCCTCCCGGGTTCACGCCATTCTCCTGCCTCAGCCTCTCAGAGTAGCTGGGACTACAGGCGCCCGCCACCACGCCCTGCTAATTTTTTTGTATTTTTAGTAGAGACGGGGTTTCACCGTGGTCTCGATCTCCTGACCTCGTGATCAGCCTGCCTCGGCCTCTCAAAGTGCTGGGATTACAAGCGTGAGCCACCGCGCCCGGCCAAGTACTGCCATCTTAATAATGTGTCATTAAATCCATTAAAAAGGGACATATTTGCATTTATTTAAATATTCTTTAATTTCATTCAACATTGTTTTATAGCTTTAGGTGTGGAAATCTTACATTTATTTTGTTAGGTGTATCTTAGATATTTTATTTCTTTGTTGTTACTGTAAATAGGATTGTTTCTTAATTTTAACTTTGGATTATTCTTTATAATGTATAGAAATACAGTGAATTGTTTATGATTATGTGTTTTCCTCATGGCCAAACACATGTATTAGTTCTAAAAAATTCTGAGTAGATCATTTGGATTTTCCGCATAAAAGGTTATGTTATTCACAAATAGAAATACTTTTATTTCTTTTTTTTCCAATCTGGATACCTTTTTTGTTGTTGTCTAATTGTGGCTAGAACCTCAAGTACTCTGTTATAGAAATGGCTACAGCAGGCATCCTTGTTCTTGATCTTAGGAGGAAAATATCCACTCTTTGTCCATTAAATAATTTAGCTGTGGGGTTTTTGTAGATATACTTTATCAGGTAGAGGATATTTCTTTCTCTTTCCAGTTTGCCAAGGGTTTTAACAATAAAAAAGTATTATATTTTTGTCAAAAATGTTTTGTCTGCTTATATTAAAATGATTATGTGGTTTTCATGTTTTATTCTATTAATATGGCATGCTACCATGTACCACCATAGAACAATTTTTGCATTTCTGGAGTATTCTCACAGTCATATTTTATAATCCTTTTTACATATTATTGGATTTTATTTGTTAGTATTTTGTTGAGGATTTTTCTATCTATAAGATAGTGGTCTATAATTTTCCTTTATTGTAATGTCTTTGTCTTGTTTTGGTATCAGATAGAATTTAGTGGATAGACAATGAATTATTAGATTTTGTTTAATGTTTTGCCTGAAGGTAAAGGTCATGGACACTGCTGTTTTACTGAAGTTCAGTACTTTCTGTTAAAGAAACAAGTTTCAGTTTCTTCTATGGATATGATTAACTGCTAGAGTTTGGATATGGTTGATTTCTAGTTGTCTTGGTTTTTTAAGATCAGATTCACATTACTTCATCCCTGTAACATTTTTTTCCTTTCTTCCTGAATTAATCTCCTCTCTATTCATTTTTTCAATTCTTTAAAAAATACCTATAACATTATACAGAATTTATGAATGTCTATTCCCTCCTTCATACCCTTAGATCCCTATTTTACAGTAAGATATGTAATCTTTCAGGGAACCAGCAAGTTGTTTAGAATTGTGGGTTTTGCCCAAATTTGGGACATTTTCAGCTATTATTTACTTGACTACTTTTCACCTTTGTCTCCCCTTCTCTACTTCTCTTCTCTAGGACTCTGATGACACAAATGCTAAATATTTTCTTATACTCCAACATGTCCCTGAGGCTCTGTTCATTTTTGTCTCAGTTTATTATTTCTTTGTTGTTCAGATTAGGTAATTCCTATTGTGCCACTCAAGTTTGACTGACGCTTTCCTATGTACTCTTGTCCTCTCCATCCTGCTGTTGAACCCATCCATTAAGGTTTACATATACACACACACACATACACACGCACACATGTGTGTGTATACATATATGTGTTTGTATATATAATATACATATTATATATATATATTTAGCTACTGTAGTTTTCAGTTCTAAAATGGCCATTTGATTCATCCCTATATCTCTCAATTATTTATTGAGGCTTTCTGTTTTTTTGTTTCATTTGTTTCAATCAGGTTCTTAATACCAACTGATGCATTTTTAATGAGTGTTTTAATTTTTGTCATGTAAATTCTATTATCTGTATCATCTCAGTGTTAGTTTCTGTTGTGTTTTTAAATTCAGTTTGAGATCTTCCTGGTTCATACTATAATGGGTGATATTAAATTGAAGCTTGGTGTCTTAGTCCATTTAGGCTGCCTTCACAAAAAATATCTTAGACTGGGTAACTTAAAAACAACAAAAATTTATTTCTTATAGTTCTGGAAGCTGGGTAGTTCATGTTCAAGTCATCAGCAGATTGGTGTCTGGTGAAGGCCCTCTTCATAGGTGGTATCTTCTAGCATTATCATCACAGAGTGGAAGGGGCTAGCTGCTTCTCTGGAGTCTATTTTATAAGGGAACTAACATCATGATCAAATCACCTCCTAAAAGCCCCATCATCTAACACTATCATACAGGGAATTAAGTTCTAGCATATAAATTTTTGGGGATATAAACACTTAGGTCATAGCACCTGGACATTTTTGGAATTATGTTTGCACACTCTGGATCTCATTTGAGTCTTGAATTTTAGTTGACTTCCTCTGGCCCTGCTCTGGAGGGAGGAATGCTCCCTTGTTACTGCCAGGTTGGCTGGAAGTCCAGGTTCTCCATTTGGTCTCTTTTGACACCCAGGAACTAGGGCTATTTTTTACTTCTTGGCTGAAGTGGGAATTTAGGGTACTTGTTAGCCGTTTGCTGATAGTACCCTAAATGGCAGGGAGAGGGGCACCTTGTTATTAGTCTCCACAGGACTTCACTGACACTGAGGGTGCAAGGCTGTCTACATTCAGTTTCTCTGACACCATCTTTTTGGGTGAGTTGGTCACCTTGGTATAGCCTGAAAAGTGTGGAAGTCTAGCCTAATCACTTGCTTTTGCTGAGTTGGGGCTGCAAATTTGTCTCCGGTAGTTTACTGGATAGAGGGTTAGTAAGTAAAAAGTTTTCAAGTCTTGCTAGGCTACCTCCTTCCTTGTCTTGTGTTCACAAAGAGCTGACTTCTTCTGATCTACACTTGTCATTTCCAGGTTTCCAGCTTCTATAGTATCTAGTCTAGGATATATGAGGCAAAAATAAAACTTAGGGAACTGACCACCTTTGTTTCTCTGGTCCTGAGTTCTTAGCTGGTCTGGCTTATTCTCTTTACTGTTCAGGGTAATCTTACGGTTGTTTTGCATACAATGTAGGATATTTTTTTGTTATACTTAGTGAAAAAAATAGATAAAAAGTATGTCTACTTCATCTTCCTGAAAGAGGACATTGCTTAAGATCTGTTAATCCATATTTCCTGACATTTTACATAGTGGCTACCAAGTAGTAAATATTTGATAAATTATTGTTAAATAAATGACTTAGTAGCAGAACTTTATGTCTACCTTTTTGGGATGCCTGGAATCAGTTTCACTTACTTTTGTTTTAGGATGATGTCGTAGATAATTATATCTTCCAGAAAACAGCACTCTAGATTAAGGGAGGTGTTGCTGAATTTTAGAAATTTTTATAATTTCTTTCATAATATTCTATTTAAATAAAATATTTTATTTGAAAAAAGAGCAAAATCCTCGTTTTACTATTGTTGCTGCCATTATCTGCATTTGAAAATCCCCTAAACACTTTACTCTTTAAACATGTTTTTCTTTGTTTTACTGATTTACAGCTTCTAAATAATTTAAAGAATGTAATTTGTAATTAAGAACATTCTCATTCACATATGCAAATTCAAATGACTACTTGTTATGATCTTGCTATTTTTAATAACATTAGTACTGCTGGGCTGAAATTTCTTAAAGATCAGACTAATTTTAATAACTCAGTGTTCTTTTTATAATTGCCAAAATCATTAATTTTATTGTTCATTCCATGAATATTATTGGTTATTCTCTTTAATATTATGGTGCTTACAGAATACAACATAAATATCTTGGCACTTGTGATGCAATGAGAAATTGTCATTTAGAGGTTCTGTAGTCCCGGGAACCAGAAATAGTTTATTTGAAAGAATTCTTCAGTGGGAATGCTTTGATAGGCAGGCCTTGATTGAGGCATTATTCCATCCCTTAGCTCCTTCACTAGTTTTAGACTAATTTGAACCTTTCAAGTACTATTCTTAGTGTCTCCATTGAATAAACCAATTAAACTAAGTTTAGTTCAAGTAACCTTGCTTTCAATGAAAAATATTTGCCAGAAAATCATGTGGTTACAGTTATTATAATGAGTTTAAGGCTATATTAGCCTTATATATGACTGGTAAGTCAGCACAGACCACCCCACATAAAATAATGTAGGTTGAGACAGCATTTTTGAGGTAGGAATGGGTATCTTATTTAGAACACCACCACCACCACCACCAACAACAACAAACCCACATGTCAGATAGCTGCAGATGGAAAGCTGTTTCCTAAAAGTGATAAGAGTAATATGACTGTTCAGCCGGTTTAGGCTACATGATATGTTCACTAAAATGTTAAATGGTGGAGTGGAGATACTGGCTGAGACACTCAGGTCTCCTGGGCACTGGGCAAAGAAGAATTAGAAGGTACTTTGCTGCTGACTGTTCTCCTCTCCTCAGGCTCCCTGATGCCCCTAGGACTGGTGCCTCCCTCTCAGGCCCTGATCTCCTCTGAGGAGAATCCCCTTTCTTCCTCTCATATCCAGCCATTGGCAGGATAGCCTGGCTTTCTCTGAGTTATCTTCTAAGCTCTACTTATGACATCATTGTTAATTCCAGCTCCCTTCAGAGATTTTCTTTTTGATTCGCAACAGTGCGTTACGAAGGTCCAATAAGCTAGACATTGCCTGTCTTTCTCCTGAAATTATAACAATCAATTCTCTTAAACCCAGTGTGGATACCTCAGTCTAATTGAGAAAATGTTGGGAAGTATGACAAATAAAGACAAATACATAATATTCTTTTAATAATATCTTACTGTTTCCTTGCTAGTGATTCCTTTTAATCTCCAAGATTATCTTTGTTCTTATCTATGTGCACTGTTCCCTACACCTTCAATAATAGAGGCCATAATCAAGATCTCTCATCTGAAGGTGATTGAGAACACGTAATTGTACTTTCCCTGAATCACAGCAGTGACCTGAGGTCTCAACTCTCTGAGACATTCAAATTTCTGGCTATAATTGGGCATGTTTCCTCAAGTCAAGGGATTTAGAAAAAGAAGTCCTAGGTCGGGGGTGAACATTCTATTCATCATTACGGTTTATTACTATAATCTTTTCTATCTAACAATGACTTGACTTTCCACTTTTCTCCTCAAGAGTAAGGGTCATTGACTTTTATCATATTGGAAGGAAGGCCTTAACTAAATAGAATGTGGGATGTGATGTTTTAAAATGTGAGATGCCTTTAAAAATACTAACATAATGTGCATGTATCTGAGTCTTTTTGGACTGCCATAGCAAAATACTAGAGGCTGGGAGGCTGATGAAAAATAGAAATTTATTTCTCAATGTTCTGGAGACTGAGAAATCTGAAATCAAGCCCCTGGCATATTTGGTGTCTAGTGAGGGTTTGTCTCCTGGTTCATAGATGGTACCTTCTCACTGTGTCCTCACATAGTGGAAAGAAGCAAATATACTCTCTCAGATCTGATTTCAAAGGGGTATTAATTCAATCCATGAGGGCTCCATCTTCATGGCCCAATCACATCCAAAAAGTCTCCACCTCCTAACAGCATCAACTTAGGGGTTAGAATTTCAACATATGAATTTTGGGGGGACATAAACATTCAGATCATAGTAATTATATTACTCATTGAATTCTGTCATGTAAACATTTAGGTCAGTTTCTTGAATTTTAACAGATGATGATATTGCATAGCAAAATGTTAGTACATTTTTGAATTCTTTTTTTTGGGAGTGATAGAAACTAAATAACAAAACTCCATAAACTAGATATGATGAATTCAATAAGTTATAATGGAAACCTGGATTCATTTTTTCCACAATTTTAGTGTTAGAATTTGCCTTCTCTGCCCAATCTTTGGGACTACAAAACCAATTAATTTTAAGATTTATCTTAAAAAATCTTAGATTCACATTTTAAAAATTATATTTTAGCTGAAAAAAATTTCTTCTTTTATGGTGTCATAAAAACCTACCTATAGATTTATTTTCTTTCACATATGCTGCTTTCTTTCAGTAATTTATCTAAAAAATTATTGCAAAATAAAAGTTTGGGAAGATTTTCTCCTATGTTTCTTCTAGGAGTTTTATCATTTGCTTTTCACATTTAGGTGTATAAACTATTTAGAGTTAATTTTTTTGTTTTTTCAGGCAGTGACCTTGCTATTACCACTACATGTCAAATTCATTCCATGGACTTTTAGCAAACTCAGAACTTACTTATGAATGCCAAAGTAAAAATTACACCAGACAATTTTAATTAAGCAGGGAAGGAACACTTTATCCAAGGCTATTACAGTAAGGTATAGAGGCCAGAACGCAGCCTTATCTCAAGTCTGCTTAAAGAAAAGGCTGAAGAGTTTTAAGAGCTGGGGCAGTGGTGAGTAGGATTATAGGCCATCTGTGTCTGCTAATCCTTTGTACCCAAGGGAAAAGTCAACTTTCTCATATCTTCCTGACAGAAGGTAGTTTTACAACTTAGTCCTACCTTCCTTCAGAATCTAAGAGATAGAAACTCCACTTCTTTGATGATTACATTTCAAAGTGATTACTCTCAGAAACACCCAAAAGATATTCTTCGGTGGTAAACTTGTTAAGAAGTGTTTTAAAAATTTACATTTCAAAGGGCAGAGAAAGTAAATGCTCTGAGAAAAAGAAGATCAAGAGCCTGGCACAGTAGCTCATGCCTGTAATCCTAGCACTTTGACAGGCAGAGACAGGTAGATCGGTTGAGCCCACAAGTTTACGGCCAGCCTGGCAAACATGGTGAAACCTTGTCTCCACAAAAGAAAAAAAAAAAAAAAGAAAAGAAAAGAAAAGAAAAAAATTAGCCAGGCATGGTGGCACATGCCTGTAGTCACAACTACTTGGGAGGCTGAGGCAGCAGTGTGCCTGTAGTCCCAGCTACTTGGAAGCCTGGGATTGGAGGATCACCTGAGCCTGGGGAGTTCAGGGCTGCAGTGAGCTGTGATCACTCCACTGCACTCCAGCCTGTGTCACAGAATGAGACCTTGTCCCACCCCACCCCTACCTGAAAATAAAAAAAAAGAAAGAAGGAAAAGGAAGATCAGGTGTCAGGCAGAGATTCAAGAGGAGGAAGCCTGTCTAAAGTCTAGTCAAGCATAGGAGAATAGGAAGGCCATCTTCATCAGGGATAACTTTATCGGTTTTAAGATGCCTAGTACATTAAAGTATTCTTGTTTATGTTTTGCCAGAATAATTTTGTGAGTTACTAGGTTTACATTTCAGTGTGTTTTATTTTTTCTAGCAATTCCTGAAAAGAAGTGCTAGAAAATATTGTGATACTTTAATTGATAGAACTACTGAGTTTTAAATTGTACAAATATATTTTTATAATTTTTCTTGAAAAGCCATCAATATTCAATAATATTCAGTCTTCAAATCTAACACAAGAAACCACAATTTCCATATTACAAGGAATCTGGAATGTGGAGAACAGTGCACAGATAGGAAGCCAGCATCACCCTAATGCCAAAGCCTGGGAAGGCCACAACAACAACAACAAAAAACTACAGGCCAGTTTCCCTGAGGAAAATAGATGCAAAATCTTAACAAAGTACTAACAAACTCAATCCAATAACACACCAAAAAGATAATACACCATGATCAAGTGGGCTTTATTCCAGGGATGCAAAGACGGTTCAATGTAGCCAAATTGATAAATGTGATTCACTACATAAACAGAATTACAAAAATAATTATATAATTATTTCAATAGATGTCGAAAAAATATTCAACAAAATCCAGCATTCCTCCATTACAAAAACTCTCAACAAACTAGGCATAAAAGGGACATACCTCAAAATAATAAAAGCCATATATGACAACCCCACAGCCAACATCATACTGAATGAGGAAGACTGAAAGTATTTCCTCTAAGAATTGGAACAAGACAAGGATACTTAACTCTCACCACTCCTATTCAACGTAGTATTGGAAGACCTAACTACAGCAATTAGGCAAGAGAAAGAAAAAAAAGCATCCAAATTGGAAAATATGAAGGCAAATTATCTCTGCTCGCTGGTGATATGATCTTATAACTAGAAAACCCTAAAAACTCCTCCAAAAAAATCCCAGATTTTGTAAATGACTTCAGGGTAGTTTCTAGGTACAAAATCAATGTAGAAAAATCAGTAGCATGCTTATATACCAATAATAATCAAACTGAGAACAAAATTTTAACTTAATTCCATTTATAATAGCTACAAACAAAAAGCTACCTAGAAATCCATTTAATCAAGGAGATGAGAAATCTCTACAAAAATAACTACAAAAAGCTGATGAAAAAATGTAGAGGATACATCAAATGAAAACACATCCCATGCTCATGTATTAGGATAACCAATATCATTAAAATAACCATACATCCCAAGGTAACCTGCAGATTTAATGCAATTCCTATCAAATTACCAATGTCATTGTTTACAGAATTAGAAGAAACAATTTTAAAATTTATATAGAATCAAAAAAGTGCCTGAAGAACCAAAGCAACCCTAAGCAAAAACAATAAAGCTGAAGGTGTCACATTATCTGACTGAAAACTATGCTGCAAGGCTATAGTAACCAAAACAGTATGGTACTGGTAAAAAGTAGACACATAGATCAGTGGAACAGAATAGTGACCCCTGAAATAAAGCTACATACCTACAACCAACTAATCTTTGACAATTCGGCAGAAATATACATTGGGTAAAGGACACCATTTTCAATAAATGGTGCTGGAAAAATTAAAGAGCTGTAAGCAGAAGAATAAAAGTAGACCCATACTTCTTGCCATATATAACAATTAAGTCAAGATAGATTAAAACCTAAACATAAGATCTGAAATTACAAAAATTCTAGAAGAATATCTAGAAATAACTCTCCTGGACATTGGCCTCAGCAAATAATTTATGACGAAGTTTTCAAAAGGAAATGCAACAAAAACAAAAATAGACAAATTGGACTTAAAGTAAAATGCTTTTGCACAGCAAAATAAATAGTTAACATATTAAATAGACAACCTACAGAATGAGAAAAAATATTTGCAAGTTTTTCATCCAACAAAAGGCCCAGAATCTACAAGGAACGCAAATTAATCAGCAAGAAAAAAACAAATAACCCTATTTAAACAGGTAAAGGATATGAAAAGACATTATTTAAAAGAAGATACACAAGAGGCCAACAAACATATGATGAAGTCCTCAACATCACTGATCATCAGAGAAATGTAAATTAAAACCATAATAAGATACCATCTTACACCCTTCAGAATGGGTGTTACTAAAAAGTCAAAAAGCAACAGATGTTGGCAAGGATTGTAGGAAAAGAAAATGCTATACACTGTTGGTAGGAATGTAAATTGGTACAGCTTCTGTGGAAAACGGTATAAAGATTTCTCAAATAACTAAAACTAGAGCAACTCTTCGATCCAGCAATCCCACTACTGGGTCTCTACTGAAAGGAAAATAAATAATTATCTAAAAAAGACAACTGCCCTTGTATGTTTATAGCACTACTATTCACAATAGCAAAGTCAGGTAGTCAACCTACACATCCATCAGTGGATGACTGGATTAAAATAAAGTGTATACACATATACATACACACATCATGAAATACTACTCTGCCAGAGAAAACAATAAAATCATGTATTTTGCAGGAACATGGATGGAACTGAAGACCATTATCCTAAGGGAAATAACTCAGAAACAGAAGCCCCAAAACCATGTGTCTCATTTATAAGTGGGAACTAAACAATGGGTACACCTGAACATACAGAGTGGACTAACAGACACTGGAGACTCCAGACGATAGGAGGGTGGGAGGGGGTGAGGGATGAAGTATTACCTATTGGGTACCATGAACATTATTTGGGTGATGAGTACACTAAAAGCCCAGACTTCACCACTATGCAATATATCCATGTAACACAATTGTACTTTTATCCCTAAATCTATTAAATAAATAAATATATCACATTCCATATCAACTCAAATTTTTCCAGACTGCATCACATAATAGCTCCATATCTTTTCCCACTGAATCATTTTTACTGTCATTTGCCTTTCTTAAATATTATGAATATGTTAGACTTTAACTATCTTCTGGTGTCATTAAATATTGGTGCATCACTAAGGATTAGAATTCTTTGTAACTAACAAAACCATTACAAATGAAAAAGGTGTATTTGTAAGTATATTGGGCTGGCTAATGGAAACAAAGGTAGAAGTGTATATGGGCTTCAGGAAAAAAATAGAGACAAAGCCTAAAAAACCTTTATATCTCAAGCAGTTTCCACTCTCGGGTCCCACTTCTCTGCTACCCTCTCTCTCACTGGCTTTGTCCTTCTCTATCTTACTCTCTCCCCATACCAATTTTCCCTGTATTCCAATCTACATGGTAGAACTATGCAATTACACATATCTGTAACCCCTCCAGAGTTGGTTAAGTCCTCTTGTTCCTATAGCACCCATACCTCCCACTTCCCTTGTAGTTATTAATTTATTGTCTAACTTTTCCTATTGTCTCATGGAGGACTTCTGGGTCATCTAATAGTGGTTACTAATTTATTGTCTAACTTTTCCTGTTGTCTCACTGAGAACTGCTGGGTCATTTAATATTCAGAGTGGTTCATTTTCATAGTAGCAATCATAAATTTTAAATCAAAGCCAGGCATATATGATGTGAGATACAATGTGATGATGGATTACATATTTGAATTTACGAATGTCCTTGATTTGGTCTCATATTATCTAACCACCAGTGAAGACCAATGAAGTGCTATTTTTCCTTCCACCAATCACAGAGCTCTACCTTCACCACATTTTTTTTTTCTTGTTTATCTCCTATTTATGTTAGGTCTCAGCTTAAGCAATCTATTCCAAATTTTGTGTTCCTAAAATGCCACTGAATGTTGACTTTGCCCTCCACTTCTATATTGCTATTTGTTATTGTATTCTGCCTCTGTCCTGAGGCTGGTGGGGACCATTTCCTTTTAGTTACTTACTACTGTGCTGAGTGCATCATTAGCACTCAGTAAATTAAAACAATAATGATACAGCTCATCATCATAATTATCTTTATTCCCTTAGGCAGATCCAACAGAGAATCAGAAAACTCAGATGCTGCTCTGTTTTCTATAAATGCCCTCTAGCATGACTGAGGACATAAAAGGAGTCTTTCACTCCACTTACTTAAAAAAAAAAAAAGTAACAGTGGTGATCATTGAGGGCGAACTCCTTGAAGTTTACAGGAAAATAAGATAACATGGCCTGGTTTCTGTTTCCACTCCTGAAGCACATATTGTCTTTACCATTTATGTAACATGTCATATTATTCTTCCACTTTACTTACAAATGAATTATTATGCCCTTAAGCCAAAAGGAATAAAGTTTGATCCCACTTCATATACCAATGGCTGCCATTAGTAGATTCTCAGTAAACAATCATTGTAAATTACGGATAAAAATTATGGTAGAGTTGATGTGTATTAATTCATTTATATGGACAACCATTTCCATTTATGAGATCTGATAAACCATGAGCTTCTATTAGTCTGTCAGCTCCACAAGTACACATTTGCTTAATCGCCTATATATCTATGGCAAATAACACGTGAACTGATACAAAGTGCACACTCAATACGGTTTTAAACTAAAAGCAATCAAAATTGAGATTTTTATTGTAATGTTGAAATTGCATTTAGATTTGTGCAATTTGTCCTATTTTCAAACTAAAATGACTCCTTAACCCTAAGTATCTCTGGTCAGAGTTTTTTGTTACTGCTGCTGTTCATTTTTGTTTGTTTGTTCCAGTATCTTTCCTATCCCTGGAGTTCCACTTCCATGCTTCCTAAGTGACTTTATCACTATCAGTGACTGCTCTGGTGGACCATAAACACTTGGCACATAACTTATTACTTCTTTTCCATTTTCAGCTGTGACACCATTTGGGGTCACGTAATAACTATGTGGAGAACCTCTCTCTAACATCTTGGCTTAAAAAGCAACTTCAGCCACCCAATTCAAGTAATTTTCACTCAAGTATATTTTAGCCACTGACTCTTCATAGCCACAGCCTGTGGGTTAACATGTTTCTCCACCTCAGATGGATAAAATGCGAATATCACTTCCTGATGTAATTGCTTATCCCTTCCATCTCATACCTTTGGTTCATTAGCAGTTGTTCTTTAACCTCCTCAAAATCTCCAGTTTGTTGATAATTCCCTTCCGACAAGGCCAAAGGTTTTCTTCTCCTGGCTTTATTCCCCTACTTGAGCATCATAGACGAAGATCATCAGAACTGCTTCATTACCTTGCACATTAGTTTTCATTCCTCTTTTACCCAAAATATCTAATCCTAGAATTATCTATAATCAATCCTCTCCTCTGGTATATCTAATCCTTGAAATTACTCAGCTTTGTGAGTGGGTGATATTCTAAATTGATATTTCTAACCTTAGATTTAACTTCAGTGCTGCATATCATTTTTTTGCCTGTTATCTATAATTCTTTCTTACAACTATTCTCATAGTCTTAGCCACCCCCTATTTTTACATTCAGAAAGTTGTTTTGCTTTCTATATTAAGAAATATAATATCTATATTACATACTGAGAAACAGCCCACCTATTCCCTTATCTGTATCATCCCCAGCCATAATTTCTTCCCTCCAGGCTAAGTAAATAAGACTGCCACACCTTTACTTTCGGTACTATAGGCTCTCATCTCTTACACCTTGTTTTATAATGTAGCTCTTTACCAATGTCTTATAGAGTCTTTATTTTTAATACTGGAAACTGCTTTTCAATTTCTATACAGAAATACAAGAAAATAAAATTTCTGAATATTATATTCCCCTCTGGCTATAGCTCAATTTCTCTTCTTTTCAGCTCAGTTTCTGGTAAGAATTGTGATGGATCAGTCAATCTCTGTCTATCTGTCAACACACAGTTATTGAAAACGTTCTTTATGTCAGGTTCTGTGCAATGCCTGGGGATACTAGGAAAAACAAGATAGACTTGGTCCTGTATTTGTGGCACTTCAAGCTCCATTTTCTCACTTGCCATTCAGTCTTCAACCTACTGTAGTCGTGTTTCTACCCTTAACAACTCCAGTGAATCAGCTTCACTCTTGACCTCTTCAACAAATCAACTAGACTTTGCAGCATTTATTTTCTCATCTATGTCTTTTGCATTTTATGTATTAACCTCACCTTATAACATTCTACTCTTTAAGTTTATACAACCAAATTTTACATTGTTCCATTTCTGACTTTGCCTTCTCAGTGTCTTTAAATAAACCACTCTTTCTCAATTCACAACTTAAAATATGACATTCCTCAAGTTGCTGGTACTATCTACACACCAGTTCTCTTTTCATAATTTTATAGCTCCAACTAATAATTTACATGAAATTCCTACATTGATAATGTGATCATTGTCTACCCTTAGGTATCTTCAGATCATCTCAAATTCCAAATGCCTTCAAATAAACTCATTATATTTTCTCCTCTTCTTGATCTTGATAGTGGCAGGAGGCAGACAAAGCCCTAAGCAGACCGGGGAGGGTCCCTGGTGAAACCCCACCTTCAAACCAAAGACAGTTTAAAACTCGAAAGCCATGCTACAAGTCTCAGATACATCCATGGACCGGATTGAGAACCTCTTTTCCCATTTGGTGTGTTTTCCTCTGATTGATCCCCATCCTTCACCTATTTTACATTTACCTACCCTTTCCTAATTGGTTTCTTTGCACTGTAGTATCCACCTTTGAGTGGAGCCTTTGATTTAGCCTTTTTTTGCATACTCCCAAACCAATCAGCACAAACACCTCCATTCTGAGCCCATAAAAGCCCTGGACTCATCCACACTGGGGGACTACCTTCCTTCAGGTGGTGGTGACTATCCACCTTTAGGTGGGGGACCACCAACTTTGAGTTCCCTCTCCACTGAGAGCTGTTCCATCACTTAATAAAAACTTTTCCCTGCCCTTTTTACCCTTTGATTGTCAGAATAACCTCATTCTCCTTGGATGTGGGACAAGAACTTGGGAACCAATGAATGTAGTTACAAAAAAGGCTGTAACACTATGGCCCTCCACCCTTCTCTCAGCACCGGGCAGCCCCCACAAAATGACAGGAAGTGGCGGGGCTGAGCCAGCTCCAGAGCCACAGGCCAGAGTGTGGCAGCAGGAACTAATAAGCTGTAACACAGTCAGGCTAGGGCATGCCTGACCCAGCTGGAGGCTGAGCCTGGATCCCATGGCAAACATGAGATCTACGCTAGAGCACAAGCCAAGAGCAGGCCCAGTGGGCTGAGAAGGCTGGACACATTCTACTGCAAGCCTGGGCCTGAATGATGCCTGGGTGTGGGTGTTGCTGGCTGCAGAGGACTCTGGCTGGCAAAGAGGCACTGAAAATATCCTACATCAATCTCATTTGGTGACACCTCCATTCTATTTGTCAACACTTATTTGCTTTTATTTCTAATTATGACTTGTGTATTCCTTTTCCCTACACTTAGTGAAAACATCCTAGACTAAGAGCTATTTGAGTTGTCTCTTAACTGGGATAGCTTTGGCACCAGAATATCCTAGTCAAGACATATTTGCTCACAGCAGATGTACTGTCTAAAAGATTCAACAGTTATACATCACTTTTTGTCTAAGTATCAAATGCATGGTAGAAAAGCCCTGAATTACCTACCCCACCCAACTATTTTTATCTCTATAATTTTATCTTACTTGAGTCCTTGCCATTTTATTTATTCTTCTTCAGTCTTTTACTTATTGTAGTTTTTAATATTCAGTATCTTATACCTCCAGTGAGTATCTCTATATGCTCTTTATGTGTGTGTTGGAAATGCCTTTGGTTCACTTAAAAAAAAGTTTTGTCGTGTTAACAACTTTTTATCTCAAATATTTAGAGAAAAATGTACTTTTTTGGGAGATGATTTTAGGAACCCCACAATAAATAAAACACTCCTATTCTGTGCTCTTACAGCACCAAGTACATATATCTGTCATAAGATGTGTCACATTCTATCTGTATGATCAATATTTGTATTTCTCCTCTGTGGAGTATGAATTACTTAAAGGATAAGATCATGTTTTATTCATATTTATATTTCCAGGATCTAGAATAATTTGTCCTATATGTGACCAAAGAGTATCCATTCCTTTATTCCAATTATAGAAATAAACAATCTTTGACACTTTGCTTAATGTTCTTATACTATAAAATATCTTGATATACAAAATTAATCAAATATACTATATTTTAGATCACAGTTTGTATCAAATCTCATGAAGACATTTCTAAGAGCCGTCTAAGAAAAAAAAATACAAAGGATGACAAAGAGCTTGATATAAAATATAGTGATATGTAAATACAACATGCTCTCTCTTTTGGCATTCCTCTGAAGTCAAATGAAAATCAGATTAGACACACTATGACATTTGAACTTACCTTGGGGAAATGATGGCCTTCATCTATTGTGCATGGACAAAAACCCTGACTTCATTCTGAACAAAACGTAAGTTGATTTCTGTAACTATGTTGTGAAGTAAGCTCATATACTTTCCTTATTGCCCGGAGTAATTATTATATTCTAACTAAATTAAATGACTTTTAAGTTCTTTATCACTCTAAGATTCAGTGGCTCTGTGGAGCCAAAGGTAACTTCTAAGACTTACTGATAATATGGATGTTATGAACATGAAATTGCCAATTCAGGAGAAAATATTACCTCATTTAATTTTTAAATTTTGTTTCAGGAAAAAGACTCAAGTAGGAAAGCATTAACAATTCTCTATAACCAGAACATTTAAACAAGTTATATAGTTCTGTTAACTCAAAAATAGACAGATGAATAATGTTAATAGTCTAGAAAATCCACCATAAAAATAATATCTTGAATTTAAAATTTCTGTCTGCAGTAAATTTTTGTGGCCAAGTTACAAAACACTCAATCTAGGGGCTTATAATGGAAATGCAGAAAGAACTTTAAATATAAGGGCAAGAAGAGATACAGCTGTAATATAAAAGGAATCCTTTTCTAACAAAAGGCTGAATATATAAATCATTGTTATGAAAAATACTTTTCTTCTTTGTTATATTCAATCTGCAAATCATAAACTCATTCTTGCTAGCAAAAAGTGACTTAGATTTGATTTTAATGTTGATTTTTTTTCATGCTTCCCCTCATTCTACATCTATTCTGACTCTTCCTTTCAATCATTTCCTTTGTGATTGCTTAGCTTCATGCTTCCTATATTTTGTTAGACTAAAATGTAATGTACTCAAGGTTTATATTGGCAGGCCCATGCAGCTAGTCAGCTCTGAAGCTAGCTTTCATCTCAAATGGGCAAGGCAGGGGAGGGTTTTAGAGGAGAGAAGGCAGGAAGCAGAAAATGGATGCAGAGAGGAAAAAAAAAGCATTTATTTATATTTCTGAAGTGGCTAATGTTCCTTGTTGCACAAGTTATTCTAGAAGAGAATACTCCTCTTCAGATAAGTACTAGCAGCTGTGCCATCTGCAGAGCAAGATACCTGTTTCAAAACATGCCACTTGGATTATTTTTAATGGTGTGATACCTGTCTCTTGTTTACTTATATTCTGTAAAGTATTCTCATGTCTGCTGGCTTCATTAGCTCCCATTTATGCTGTTTTTTTGCTCACCTTGTGTTCTGCTGTCGACAAGTAACTAATGGGCATTGGGGAGGCATCTGGCCAGAATATCTTTAATATTTGAAGCTCTTTAAGTGTGCCAAGTTGTTTGGTCATCATATTAGCCAATAAGGGGGAAAAGGATTAGATTTTACCCTACAGTTTTATTTTTAATATGAAAGATTCATAATAAAATAGAACATAATATAAATGACTCTGTATGTACACAGAGAAAAGATTTTATTTTTAATCCTCCCATTAAGAACATCCTTGAATTTCCAGGAATTGCCTGAGCAATAAAATAGCAAATTCTACCTGTTTATATGAGCAGTAATTATATATTCTGGGTGGCAGAAAGCACTCGGCAGGGCTCTGAGGAAGTCTGTTAGTCATTTCATCATTCTATGCAG